>NW_009623709.1:42347-56796 GCF_000690535.1 Cariama cristata
CGCCCACCCAAAATCAAGAAATTCAAGAAATAAAAGGACTGTGGGACTCCTCACTGTTTCTGTGAGCCCACCAAGTCCGAATAACCTCTCAATTTCTACAAAAGCACCTGATATGCAGGAGAATCCCAGGCCCAGGGCTGACAGGTTACCCAGCCAGGACCCATTTCTGAAGCTTGCAAAGAACTTAATGAGTGGTTGTGTTGTTTTAACCTGGTGGAAGAGGGAAACATGTGTGGTATAGGGAGAAATCAAGCACAGCTCTAGATGTTAACAGCTATTCTAAACCACCCTTGGCTACAGCGAGGAAGGAACTGAAATATCAGAGAACAACATAACAGAGTCAGTCACGTTAACTGTACCTGTTTTACCAGAAACAGATTGTCTGTAGAGAAGAGGGTTTCTTCATTACGAATCAATAAGGCACTCATTAAGACTTAAGGAAATCAGAGACACATTTCAATATCCACAGTGAAGCTACTATATATTTTGTAGAAATACATGCATTAAATATAACTCAGAGGAATTCACATTTCTATGATGCTTTGAGAAATAATGTATTGTTTTAAATATCCAGTGATTATCTATTTCTTACTTGCAGGCTAAAGGACTCAAGGGAAAACCAAGTCGGGCTCTATTTTTAAAGATGCTTAAATGACAAGTAAAGCAACACCACTAATAAAGCTCATTTGTTATTAAAAATCATTTTATACTCCAAAAAAGTTCTGCTGTACTGCTGCTTCTTCAAAGTATATATACACATATACTTTAAGGTTGTTATTGGCATCTGAGAACAACATGCCATTTTTTGCAGGTTGAAAAATTTATTTCAAGAAGTTAAACAAGTGGATTGCATCAAGAGTCTATTCCACATCAAAATAAGAATCCTCTCCCTCCCACCCTGAATCCCACCTGCCTTAGAAATTCCTCCTGTGTATGCAGAGCACGCTAGACATAAGCTTTCCATCTTTCCAAAGTGCTGAAAACTGCCACATACACAAAGTTCTACTCAAATCGAATGAAATGGCTATTAACAAATAGGAATCCACTTGCACATCTTCCTTCAAATTCTCCTTATGCCCTGTGATGAAGTCACTGATGCAGAAGGCTACTTCCTAAGTTTTGGTCATGAAATATATAGGAGCTCAGGACTGCCTGCGTGCACATTTCAAGGATGCGGTCTTTTTCTAGCACTAACACTGCCCTTGAAACCATAGCAACTCATCACCCAGTCTGATGTCAAAGTATTTCAGCCTCAAAGACTAACACATTCCTTGGGACACCATTAAAAAGAAAAAAGGCAGTTTATTGTACCATTGGGTTTTTTGCCTTGGTCTTTACTGGCAAGTGCTCCAGTCACACCACCCAAGTCGCAGAAGGCAAAGGCAGGGCCTGCGAGAGTGAAGAACCACCCACTGCAGGAGAAAATCAAGTTCAAGACCATCTAAGGAATCTGAAGGTGCCCAAATCCATGGGACTTGATGGGATGCATCCGCAGGTCCTGAGGGAACTGGTGGATGAAGTGATTAAGCCACTATCCATCATATTTGACAAGTTGTGGCAGTCCAGGGAAGCTCCCGCTGACTGGAAAAGAGGAAACATAACCCTCATTTTTAAAAATGGAAAAAAAGGAAGAGCTGGGGAACTACATGCCAGTCAGTCTCACTTATCTAGGAAAATAGCTCTGCTTAACTCTTTGGCCAAGTACAAGTGCAGATGCACCTCTTTGTTTGCTCTCCTCTTGTACACTCTCTTGCATACCACTGATTGGGTCTTTTCTGAAGTCAGAGACAGGAAAAGTGACAAACATCACTTTGTGAAATAGATTATACAAGTAATTTATTTCTTCTAATTGTTGATTAGAAGGCAAGAAGCTCTTAAACCAACTAGCCAGCCCCTTCCAGCTGGAAAACTGAAACCTGACTTCATACAAAACACTACATTTCAAAAGAGATGGCGTTCTTGTCCAGCTTAAAGGTGTGGGTACCTACTGTCCTTTTGTCAGCAGCTTCATTCCACCTAGAGCTTGACAGCACAGGAAGAGACCCAGACTTGTGTTCAAGTATCTATGCCCAGAGCTACCCCAAGGCACAGAGCAGTTGCTGCCAAGAACAGCTGCCAGCAGCTACTCCAGCTGCAACAGATTCTCTCCTGCTTGTATGTAGGTGAATAGGTTAGAGTTTGGAGAGCAGAAGGTCCTTACTACATGCTCCCCAAAACCCACAAATGAATGCTTTCCTTATGGAGCCACCTTCTTGCTTCCCCATCCAGGCTCCATTTAGTGTTTCCCTCTGATACAAGGTGGTGACTTTTCTTTCCCATTTTGCAGCTGCCCAACAGACAGAGAGAAGTGAAAACAGGTGGCTAGGAGGAGGCTTTTGCTCATGGGGTGGGGCTACAGGTTCTAGGACAGGAGCAGGGAAGGAAGAAAGTATGCCAGGAACAAAAAAGAGAGGAGATGAAAAGGTGACTGCCACCCACTTCAACACCCTGTCAGAATTTTTTGCATCCCCTAAGCTCCTCCCAGAACAACCCTACACTCCATCTTCTTCCCCTTTCACATCACACAGCCCTGTTTCAAAATGGGATTTTGCCTGCATGACTCAGAGCCTCAGGCTGTGCCTCTCTCGGCTGAACAACTTCACCTGAACACACACCTTCCACCTAGCAACAATATTCCTCCCACTCAAGACTACAGAGCAAAGGTAGTATAACGTGGGCACCTGTTCATCCTCTCTTGGATCTGTTGTGTCCGATTGCAGTTTTAACCATTTCTTTTTAAAATTCAGCAGAAAATATTTCAATATATTTAGCATTCCATGTGATGAAGGGGCCCTGATTTTTATTTTCCCTCATTAAAGAACTTCTTTGTCACAAACTAGTCAAGAGCATGACCAGATCATGTCCATGCTGAAGGTCAACTGAAAAATATCAGGTTTCTCTTATGGCATGCTCCTCTGCTTTTGTACATACTCTGATGGAAATGATTCATGAATTTCTTCCGCACATAGGAAAACCTCTTTCCTTTTCTCTTTCCTAACGAAACATTTTTCTCCTTAAAAAGAGATATTCTTCCTACTCAAAACAAGATGGGATATAAAAGTACAGAATATGTCTTGTTCCTGGTGGGTGTGAAAAGATGTCTTTTATTAGGATACACATCATCACTCATATGAAACAACTTCCCCCTCTTGGTGATAGAGCTGTTTGCTCAACTTCCATTAAAGATTCTCACCAAGGTTTTAACCTCTTCTTACTTTCCTACTGATCTTGAGACACACTGAGGTTTTCTTATATTTGAAGAACAATTCTGTAATTTGTCATTTCCATTTTATTAAGCCAGACATCTGGAAACCTGGATGAAAGCTCAACCAATTCATTTCTACTCTTAAGTATTTCAGAGAAAACCCCTCTACCATTCGTAAATCAGAGGAAGTCAGTGACTTGTCTTACTATCATTTATCCTATTCCTTTTGAACTCCCACTCCACAGAGGAGAGCTATATGCTCCTCCCCTAATTTTAATTACCAGGCAAATGTTTGTGGTATATTTGAACTTCAGTTTCAGCCCAGTGCAACAGAGAAAAAAAGAGCACTCTCAGGAAAAAACAACTTTCCTTAATGCAAAAAATTTGACATTCTAAAACTGCCTGTAGTTCAATGACAGCTATCAGACAAATTGCAGTGGTGTCTAGGGGCTAAGATACTGATATATCATCTCTTTGGGCATTATAACAAAGAACAACCGGAGGATAATACTACAAAAAGAATGCCACTAGTATGGAGTGTCAACATCAAGGAGGGAGATATCCTTTGGCACCAGGAGGTTTAGAGTTCATTTCCTTGGAATATATCAACTGGAAACATCAAAATGATATTGCAAGAGAAAAAGTTTAAATGCTTAAAATCACTGACAAAAATATTGAGATTTTTCAAGTACCAAGAATAAATCAAAGCATCTTCTAAATATTTGTGACTGAGAAATCAGATACAAGAACCAAGACTTCATTTGACACTCCCATGGAGAATAGTCCCAGCATAGATGTACATGTGAATGCTGGCTACTATTTATCTCACTTCAGAGTCTGGTTTCTGAGCGCCAAATGGAAAGGTTTTTAATCACAAACCCACAACTTCCCAGCAGAGTTGGAAACTGCCATATATTGTGTGTTTATGTATGTTAGAAAGACAGCAGATGCTGTGAGGACTACTAATATATTTGGGAAACAAGAAATCCATTTACTTATGTTACAAAAGCACCTGACCTAAACCCAGATCCTTAGATGAAGGGTTGACAGTTTTTTTTTTCTCTGAACTGAAAATGCTGGAATTAACAGAATTGTGACATTATGACAGGAACAAACTACTACAATAATTTATTCTGATCTGCAAGATAATGTATGCTAGAACCTTTTTTTAATATACAAAGGTTCTTTGCTGTTTTTTAATCTTACCTTTATCTCTTATGCTTATTTTTTTATCACGTTTAGTATGGTTATGCCAAGGACCAACTCAAGATGGTTGTCACCACATGAATGAATATCAGAAGGCAGCCAAAGAATGGAGATCCAGATACATAAGATAAGCATTGCTGCAGCTTTTTAAAAGGTTTTGAGATTCATATAGCTAACCAGAACATCCTGTATTGTTGCACAGAATTCATTAAATGTGGAAGGGATAGAAATCCAAATGCTTCAACATCAGAAGACAGTCTTTAACTGAGATGGAAAAAATATCACATATGGCCACATGACTCCCTAATTGGGCATTGTAGGTTTTCTTACACTTTCCTTCGCAGCAGCCAACACACGGCATTGGCAGATAAAAGAGCCACTAAACAGGGCAGAGACCCGATTCAATTATATTATTTTCATCTGAATGGAAACAGCCTAAATTTGGGGGATATCCACCTTTAACACAGCAACTGTTTTAAACATAAGTAAAACAAATCCAGTTCAAAGCAGTGGGCATTACTGCCTATATTTCATGTAGAATCATCATAACAACTTCCTAAAAAGAAAAGGGAGGATTTTCTGTTCAGTGTACCTTCAGTTCATCTCGTTCCCTTTTTCAAGCCCTTGTATTGCAGTAGGAGCACAGAATGATGAAATCACACTGCTGACCTGCCCTTTAACGGGACCTTAACTTTTACACTCCTCTGCATTCAGCCAAGTTAGACAGATTAATAGCTACTGTAATCTGTCATCTTTAACTCTGAAAGCCAGAGTTTATCTTGGTTCCACTTCATATTTTTCCTAACCTTCCCCAAGTTAGAGAGATTAATAGCTACTGTAATCTCTGTCATCTTTAACTCTGAAAGCCAGAGTTTATCTTGGTTCCACTTCATATTTTTCCTAACCTTCCCTTGTTCTCTGTTCCCATCTTTCATGTCCTCTCCATTTCTGTTTTCACCACTTTTCTTCTACATTACATATACTTTTGTAAAGTCATCTCCTGCTCACACACGAATTTACACCTTTCTTACAATCCCTCCCTTGATATAGTCAAGTGGGTTTTTTTTACTAGTATCTTAATAGTTCTTTTTCCAGCTTGTTTATGTAAAAGGACATTCTGAAAATTACTTTTCTTGCACCGCTACCCATAATCTGCACCAGACAGCAGTGTTAAACATAGCTGTTGCAAGAACAGTTTCAGCATGAGCTATTTATCAAGACAACAGTTGTTGACTAACTTGTGCAAGGTAGCTGGGGAAGCTGGCTACCTTCTTCTATCTTCCTCTGTCGCTCACTACTCAAACAGCTCTCTTTCACTTACTGCAATTGATTCCTCTGCCCTACATACGTGCAGATGATATTTACCTCCTGCTTAATTGTTTCCATCTATTTCCTGTATTCTTGAATAAGTTATGTAGCAAGGAGGAGACATTTGTGTATGGAACTGCTATGTTGACACCATCCACTGATAAATGTGAGAAATCCGGCCATTACTGAGATTCAGTAAATAAACACATAAAGCACCCGTTCGAGGGAGTGCGGGAAGGAAGATAGTCTTTCAACAGCAATAAATTTTCATCTGAGAGTTAGTTTCACAGCTACTGTGATTCTTCAGTCTCAAATCTGTGTTCAGCAACGCCTGTAACATAGCTCTGTGCAGAAAGAACCAGCTCTGAATCTCACGACCAAGTACATTTAGTATCACTATTATGTGACAATTTACTTCACAAGACTACAGAGATTATTAAATCTTCATCACTCAAATTATCAAACAAGTGAAACTGACTGCACACAACTGACAAGACAGAGAAATGCTAAGGATTACAAGGAATGGGATTTGTCTGATGTGAAGAAAAACGATACAAAGACACTCCACACTATGCATTGTAGTACCCCACAACCACCAAGAACTGTATCAGTCTTATCTTCAAGGTTCAAAAAACATAGTAACACAAAAATGTTTGCAGGTGAGTTACGGCAAAAACACTTGAAATATAAAAACCCTAAAATATAATTAATCCCATACAATTAAATTTACTCCCCTTTAATTTAGCGCTTCATAATGTGAAAGAACAATATCCTTAAGAGTGTTGTTTCTACACATATTAGTATAACAATCCTGACAAACTTGCCATTATTGCAATAAGCTCGTTACCTTCATTCATACCACAACCACCTTGTCCACACTTCTGCAGTGCTACCAAAGGACCCTCAGGAACCCAACAATACTGACAGCTGAGGCACCAAGACACCAAACTACTTGTGCATGACGGCACTGGAAGTCTGCGACAGAGCTGGAAACAGCATCCAATAGCTTCAACATACCTGCCATAACCACAGAACAATACTTCTCATAAATCAGTAGAACTCTCTAAACCTTAAGGAAGTGTCTCTGTACCCCATCAATTCACTTCCTCCCTCAGCCTCTTCTCCAAGTTGGGAAAATCTCCAGAGACATGTTCACCAAATCTTATGACAGGGTTGTGCACGTGCATATGTATGCATCCATTTGCAAACATCCTGGCACAACACATCTTTCCTCACTCTATCAAACAAGCCATTTCTCTTCAAGTGGGACATTGCATAAAAACAACTGGAAAAGCACAATGCAGCAGAGTTATTAAAAAAAACCCCCAAACCCCATCACTGTGAGCCTTAGACAACAGATAATTTTAAACAAGGTTTGATTTAATAATACACATGAAAATGTGTCCACACGTGAACAACAACAAAAAATAGACTGAGTAGACAGGTGGGGGAGTGTTATATAAAGATGGTGTAACTTGATCCCAAAACTACACAACCTGTGTGTAACATAGACCACGATAACAGCTCTGAAGGAAAAGTGGTTTCATACAGATTTTAAAAAATCAACCTTCATAAGTGTGGGGGTTTTTTTTTAATCACCAAGTTTCATAAATTAAAATGAATAAAAATTATAAAAATGAATAACAGGAGAATTCAGGTTTTAAAAACTAAACAACTTTTCAGTTGGGCAGAAAAATCAAAACATACATTTGGCACTTTCACAAGCCATCAAGGAAATAACTTGGGTCTATTCTTTATTTTGTCTCCTGCTTCTGAGCTATTTCTCTTAATGCAAAGATGCTCCTTCAGAAAAATACAGTAAAATAATCACTTACCTCTTTGGGGCAGAGCTGCAGACAGAATGACAACTCATAAGAAACAAAATCTAATTCTATTCAATTACACTGAAACTCATGTTTCATGGAGTATCAATCATGAATATAGTAACAAGAAGAATCTCCACTGTACCTAATGAGCACTAAGTAACACTGATAAAGCCTCTAACACATGCTAAGTATTTGAACAGAAGAAAGATGTCTAAATATCTTCAATAACATTATCCTCTGTGGGACTTCTATGCCAATTTTTTCTGTATGAACCACAGTTTTCACTCCAAAAATTTTAAAATCCTTGACTGATGCCAGCCACAGAGCACAGTCCCTTTCATATTCCAGCTAAATACTCCCAAGAATAAAATTCACTTCAACACAGAAGGGCTCTCAAACCACACTTAAAAATATCCCCACATCAAAGAAGGCTGAAAGAGTCCAAAAAGTCTTGCAAAGCTGCTTTACACTTCAGGGGCAGGTATAAAATACAGTAACACATTGCGTTTCCATGAACAAAGCACAAGGGCTTTGTCTTGATGCTTCATGTTAATCAGCCTCTTGGTTTCAAAGTTCAATGAAATAGCAATACTGATGGTAAAAGGAAGACTCTTGGATACAAGGAAATAAGCTATATAGTATTTTCTCATCTTACTAACACTTTTCATTTTATATTTTCTCATTTGTATAGCTGAAAGTTGAGCATAATGATGTTTTTGACTGAAAAGACACAAAATTTATCTACCATAATGATATTTAAGATGATATATGTATTATTTCAGAAAACCAGGCTTTGTCATCACTGGCAGTGTGCAGTAAGGTATTTGTCAAGTGAAACATCATGAAAAGCATCGTGTTCATGAAAACACCATATAGCTTTGTAGTGAAAGAGTCTATTTTGGTAACAAAATAAATATGAAGGAGGAATGGTCATATCAACAACTACAATTATTTAAGTAGGGGCTCATTTGAGGAACATCTCAAGACATAGGTGAAAAAAAATCTTTTTAACTAAATTTCAGAACAAAGTAAAAAATTACTGCTTTTATTATCCTTCCAACAACTTTAGCTGAAATTACACTAGAAATGCAAAAAGTATTTTGCCTACTTCCAAACCAGAACTAGAAACGAGGCCCTTTCCACTTTTTGTGTGTTTGATTTTTCCCACTGCGAATCAGATCCATAAATACAGTGACAAGGTAGGATGCAGTAGCTCAGTGCTCTCATATTATTAGAGGAGACTGGGGCAAAGGACTTCATCCGAGCCAGACTAATAGCCACAGATGATTTCTGATGACAACACTGACATAAAAGGAATAGATATCAAAGGAGAAAAAACTGATAAAGAGAACAAACTGATGCCGTTGCTACAACATCTGAGAAAATGAAGCACAGAAAAAAAAATATTCTACAAGCTTGTAAGTGTTTCTTCAGACTTGCACAGTTTCTTTAAACAGAATGGTTGTCACAACAGTTCACACCACTTATTTGTCAAACCTTGTTTCCCAGCAGAGGGCAAAATGCTACTTCTCTATCTGCTGTTTAAGCTGCTTTAAGGGACACCAAAAAGATGACGAACAGCTGATGGTCCTGAAAGTAACAGCTCCCAAACAGGAGAGAGGGCACTGGAACACAGCCCAGCACCCCTGCCCGGGCAGGGATGGAGACAAGAATATAGAAGACGAAGAAGAAAAACTAGGTAGCTTCCTCGTGGAGATGACACAATATGGCATCTGCTCCCCGTCGCGTCCATATCTGGTCTACCTCAGTTTGTGAAAATAGACACTACGTCCCTATGCTTCTCCATCATCTACACAGTATCGACAGCTTCTCATAACATAACATTCTCTAGTAAATTAATTTGTGATTTTACTTTGCAGAAGAAAAAAACAACTTTATAGCTCCAGAGAGTAAACAGCATCAGTAATTAAATTATATCACAAAAAGGAAATCTAAAGTAAGAAGAGAGAAAAATATTTGTATATAACAAACAACATATTCAATATTAACAATTCTAAAACAGATGAGCACATGGAATACACTGTAAATAATTTAGGAACCAGTGCCCTCATTAATGATTTGACACTGTCAGAATGTTGCTTATTCAATTCCCCCCCCCTCCCCAAACTTCCACTCCCCAAAGTGGTTTTATATTTATATAAGGCAAAATACGTATTTTGTACTTGTCTTATGATAAAACATTGCCTGAAGGGCTTAAACACTACTATGAAAATAGCCTATACAACCCCTGGATTTGCTAATTTCAGGACAACAGGATACACTTACAACACCTTATCACAGATGCAATCCACTAGACAACATGAATAGAGATCGCTATATCCAATTAGAGAGTATCAAAGATAATAGAGTTAGATTTGCAGAAAATTTTCAAAGATGTCGTATCTTTGAACAAAACTTATTAGGGCTCCATCAGCCGTTTGAACAGTTTTAATGAAGTTGAAGCTCAGCTAAATATGGAGTTATTTTACTTCATGATTAACTTTGAAGAATTTTATTTTTGAAGCCTTAACATCCTGTAATTAAAAAGAATCCTTAACACATTGCAGTAATTCAATATTCAGTAATTTATGTTACAAGTTTTACTTCCAGAAATGGTCTTGATATATAGCCAAATGCTGTTAACCAATGGGTGCACTTTCATTTATTGCTACTGGCTTCTTTAATATTTTAAATCTCTCAGAGAAACCATATTCTCAGCTTCTCATTCAACACTACAGTGATATATTTGAAAAATGCCCTTCTTTTGGCAGCCAGCTCATCTGCCTGCAGTGTTTGCTGCATGTTAACATTTACCTACAGCAGCGCAAGCCAATTCAAATGCCAAGGTGCAGGTCCAGTCCAACCAAGATATTTCAATGAAAAGATGAAGCATTTACAATTGATACTTACAGCCATTTGAAGCTACATTTTAACATCATCTTAATTCCATACTCTCACTCGCTTAATTTGGGTCTGTCTAAAGTTGCTCAAAAAGCATACTAAAGCTCGCAGCTAGCAACCTATTGCTACTTTAACTGTAAGATATTTTTTTTAAAAAAGTCTCTAGGACACCAAAGAAAAATATTAATGCCACTGCTATTTTACCAACACTCTCCAAGAACAAAACTAAAACAGTAACACAGATCACACCAATGTACGACACAAAATAATGGATTTCAAATACAGAGCACAACAAATAGCTTGGCTAGACTTCACAACCCTTGTTTAAAATCACACTGTTTCGAAGGATTTAGTAGCTCAGGACTGGAATGACCTCTTAACAGCACATGCTGTTAGCACACAACCTTTCATCATAGCATGAAAAGACTTAATTCTACAAAGTATACGGTATTTTAAAACCAGAATACCTTGCATCCTACTTCTAAGCCAGCCCTCTTGCCTTCTTGGTTTTCTTCAGCTTCAGTACTACACATTATATTAAAAAGATCACCTATAATAATGGAAATAATAAGCACTATATAAGTAATTACCTACAAGCAAGAAATTGGGAATTCTCATCCCTAAGACCACAAACTATTTGCAACCTATGTTTCTGAAGGTTATACAGGCACCGCACATGGTCCTCTCAAGATTTATTTCTTTTAGAGCAAAACTTAGAAATTTCAACTGGCACAAGGATATATTGTATTCAAACCATGAAGATACAGGAAAGGAAGCAGAGAATCACTTCTCAAACCTGTTAGAGAGCAGAGATTTCTCACTGAAAGCACAAACGGAAGATTTTGAGACGTCCCAGTGGCAACATGTGCAAAGACGCCTGCCAGCCTGGAACTGCAGTCTGAAACAGTTCGATAAAAAAAATGATTGCTCTCCTATTTTTTGGAATGGAAGTAATGCACAAAACTGCTGCCATCAACCAAAGAGTTAATTTTGAAAGACATCTGTATTTTATTTTGCTTTGCAAAAAGCCTCCTTTCAAGTAACATTCCTTGGCTTTAATCCATATCCAAGTCACTCAACCTACTCTTATAATATGACAGTAGCAGTTTAACGAAAGACTAGTGGATCCCTTCTTTTGTGACTGCAGTATCTGCATGCCTTTTCTTTCCCAAAGGGAAGCAACAAAGAACAATCTTTGTGTCAAGGCTCGGGCTAGTTTTGTGGTGGCAGGCATGCTGGGAGCTGAGAGGCACACATCCATCTTAGACCTCCCATCACCCTGACTTAGCATCATGTCACAGAGCTTTGGGGGGCTCCAGCCTGCTTGGAGAACACTGGAAGCTGTCCTCCATCATTTGTTCCTTGCCAATAGGACACCTGCAGGGGTCTCACCAAAGGGAAAGCAACACATCTGTCTCCCTGGCAGCTCTATGACAGAACAGGAAGGAACAGAAGAGAAAAAGCTACTGGAAAGAAACAAGCCACAAGTAAGGAGGAACAAAAACATTTCAGAGATGTTTGTTATTTCCCTTTTCTCACTCTCCCTCTCTCACACACTACTCCCTCCCCCTACATTCCCCATGATTATTATTATTATTATTGTTTTCAGCTCCTCTAACCTGTAGGGAGATATTTTGGGTAAAATGAGACAAGTCTACATGAAATGCAAGCTTCTGATGTAGACAAGAAATCATCTTTTTTCCCCCCAGAATATTTGGCTTGACACTTCAAAGGCTTATTTCTCACATTCACAGTGATTCTTCTATAAATATATCCATCTATATGCACATAGCAACTGCAACAAATCCACAGTTGCAGGACTTCACAGTCATTATGTGCACACCAAACTGTGGCCCTACAGACCTCACAGAAAACCACAGGGAAGAAACTGCAGACCTTCCACAAACACCCCAGTTTGTGTTAATGGGCTAGAGAAAAATATCAGATGCAGTCCTCCTAGATACTGCTCCATGTTCCAATCATTACCAGACAATGGGAGCAGATCTATTCCTTTCACTAGAGAACAGGGGTCTTGCATCAGCATGAACTGCACAGAAACTGATCTTTCTGTCTGCTCAATCAGGCATTTAAATAGGGGGCTACAGGAGAGAGTTTACGGCATGTAACATTGTGGCTCTCTTTTTTGGACAGGGGAATTATTTTTAAAAAGCAAAGATGCATTTGTACCGTTTTCCTCCCTATCCTCGATAGCTCTGTGGATCTCTTATTTTTGCAGGGGTTATACTCTACTGGTGTCTGGTACCAGCCCATGCCCAAACCATACCATTAAGTCTTCCAAAATGAATAATAGATGAAAGGAGGTGCTGCTGAAAACAGTGACAAGCAACTTGTCAAGAAAAGCTGTTTTTCCACAGTAAGAAACCTCCTGCTCAATAACACTAAGCCATACCTACCATCATACAGAGCATATTCTATTTACAGTACACCTATCTGGTTTTAATCACATCAGAGGAGTGTAAATTCTAGGAGTGAATCCTTTTATCTTTAAAGCCAAGACATATATCAAAAGTTAAAACCACAATATCAAAATATTTTCATCACATTTTGAGCTTCATCACAAAGATGTATTTATAGCGTCGAGGGGGTGTTGTGCAGACTTTCTGAACCAACTTTTGTAGAAGTGCCATACCTATGCAGTATTATTGTATGAAGAACACTCTTCATTATTTGAAAAAGCTCTGCGAGCTCTCCTTTTAAAAGACACCACTCAGGAATTTAGCTCTCATTTGAGGTTTTGAAAAACAAGTTATTTGTAAAAGGATAAGGTACATCACTAAATATAGTATGATGTGTTCCTGTTATTCTTTTCATTACAGCCTAATGAGCTTTTAAGATACTGGAAATAACAAAAAAGGGTATTGTGCAATTTCCACTTAAAAACCTCAGTGCAACAGCTACCTGCACATTCCATATAAATACATGTATTTAATAAGGAATATAGTTCATATTTGAATATATTCAAAAGGCCGTATTTCATATATTGATGTTGTTTTCTTATTAATATCTACCTTAATGATACAGGTTCTGTCCTGTATCTAACAGTTCCCTGGTCATATTATGAAAGGCACTTGAGTACTTTGCAAACAGTGCATTTCTTCTTAGATTACTGTAGAGTGCTCTTTCCACTTCACAGATAAGAACTAAAACAATCACACAGATCACACCAATGTATCCACTTTCCCAAAGTCTCTGGGAAAGAGAGTGGGACTTGGATCACCCACCTTTTAACCCTGAGTTTATTCCTACTCTCTGCCCAGGTACAGAAATCTGTTCCCAAGTGAGTCATTGCAGGATAAAGATCTTTAACACTGCAGGCTAAAGATTCTCAAGTCTCTACAAGTGCCAAAGTGTGCACACTGCTAAGGTCAGAAAGAATCAGTACAAGCACAATAATATTTTACAGTTTGCTTTTTAACCTGAACATGAATAAAATTCCAAATCCCAGATATCGCAGCATTCATTCCCCTATGGTAACTTCTCATGAAGAGGCAGACACTGCAAGTGAGAGTCAACAGAGACAATAGCACAGAAAAAAAACACTCCATTCCTGTTCACTTGAGACATTTTTTTCCAACAGCTACAAGGTTTACTACTTCTTTCCTGAGGCAATGACTGGGACTGCATTTTTCCAATCCCCCTTCAGCTCATCCAGCCACATTTGTCATCCCTTCTGGCATCTCTTAGCTCCTTGGTGATATCCGCTAGCTCTTCCATCTTCATCTTTCAGCTCAACCAGACATATCTGATAGCTCTGTTATGACTAATCTAATATTGACAATTAATAAACATGACACAATTAATGTCCTGTTACTTTAACACCGAGAATTCCTGGGAAGGCATTGTGTTTAAATGAAAATTTCATCAGAAACTAAACCAATCCTACTTTCAGGTACAATAATCATAGAATCATAGATTCATTGTGGTTGGAAGAGACCTCAAAGAT
>NW_009623710.1:0-2854 GCF_000690535.1 Cariama cristata
TTTATTCTATTTTATTTTATTTTATTTTTAAGGCTCAACTTGTTTATGTATGTTTTTCTTATGTGTTTCTGTAATTATATTTTTGTGTGTTTATTTTTTTTTTCTTGTGAAAAACAACTTTCTGAAGGACTGGTGGAAATGGAAAACTGGAAGGCTTCTTTGCAGAGAGACTTTTGACTGAAACTTCTCGTTTTATGCAAAAGCAAAAATACATTTATTGAAAAAAAAAATCTTAAAAGTCAACTTTAGAAGTCAACAGTGTGGATGTATCCACCTGACCTTAATTTCTCCTTAAAACCTTGTTACTCACAATTTCAAAAAGATGAGCACTTTTCAATAAACCTGAAAGTTTTCTTAAAATATTGTACAAGTAAACAGTTAACACACCAATATTCAAGGAGCCCAAATTGCCAGATAAAATCTTCATACGTTTTTGCATTCATCCACTCATTCATTGTTATTGCAGCTTTCTATTTAATTCCTAATGCTCAAAGTCCTAACCTCTGTGCCCTGTACACTGCAGTAATTTGTATGGGTTGAGATAATACTGAGCTGATGGTATAAAACTGATCCCATAGCCTTGTTTATTTTCAAGAACTACTTTCTTCCTGAGATGCAAGAATTTTAATAAAAAAAGTTTTGTTTTTTTTTTAAGAAAAGCATTTATTTTTAAATCAGAACATTTTACAAAACTGCTATTCAGTTCATCATGATAACAAATTACCTTAAGCGTCAAAATAAATTCTTGGAGTATGTGTTGAGTTGCACTGATAATATAAGAAAGGAATTGAAGAACTACATATTCTTTTTATACTGTACTGGTGACCTAAGAAGACATAGAAGAATAATTTAGGTTATAAATTACCCAAAGTGAAGTTTAGCCAAGGCAGCTTAAAAACTTTACTGTTTTAGAGATGGCCCTGAGGTTGTAATTACAGCTGGACCTCCCATAATCTCAAAAGACTGCAGCCAGTTTTA
Source organism: Cariama cristata (assembly GCF_000690535.1). Classification (NCBI taxonomy): domain Eukaryota; kingdom Metazoa; phylum Chordata; class Aves; order Cariamiformes; family Cariamidae; genus Cariama; species Cariama cristata. The sequence continues at coordinate 979 of NW_009623710.1, forward strand.
ATCTCACATCTGAAAGATATGCCTTGTGAAATAGGTGTAATGGTTTTTAAGATAGGTTCAACTAAGGGAGTGCTAGAGTTTTCCTCTCTAGGTTATTTGAATTAACAGCCCCCATTTTTTGGTACAATTTTTGCATAGCAAAATAATAAATAAATGTGTCTCAGTATTTCATAGCAGAATAAATAATCTGTGTTACAGATATTATGTATATGAGGTGCTGTATTGCTTGAAGAGATACTTAGATTTCAACTTTTATTACAAAGGGCTGTATTTTTTTAAAAGTGTTTTGTGAAACATATCTTTGTATATTTTCTCATCTGATAAAGTTGTGTACTCTTAAGGATTAGTCTTTAAAGGAAGCAGGAAATATTTTTCTCTTTTTTTTATGTTTTTGTAGGATCTGTGAAGCAGCAAAAATACATGGCCTCTTGGAGCAGGAGCTTGCTCATGCTGTTAATGCATGTTCACATGCATTAAATAAAGCCAACCCAAGGTTTCCTGAGGTAAAGGAAGAAGAGAGATTTATGTATAAGTAAATAAGCTATAATATCTGTGTGCATAAGCTGGTGACATGGGAGCTGTATTGTACTCCCTGTCACCCTACTAAAACAAGTTGGATGATAATTCTTGACATTTTTGATAAACAAGACTCCTAAATGTGCATACACATGCTCAAATTTAAATGAAATTGCTTAACAGATAATCGGGTGCTGTATCTTCTCCCTTTTTTTGCCACTTTTTCTAAGGTGAAAGTAGAGAGTTCCTTCTGATTCCACAGGTGCAGCTCTGTCTAGCAGCAGGGAGTCTCAGCCCTTCACATGCATAGGGGAACAACCCATAGCTGATGAATTTGGTAGAGATCATGCTCAATGATCTGAAATTTATTAATAATACCAGGAATGGGAGTTAGAAGATCTTGGAATTAAATCTGGCAAGGGATGTCAAGGACAACAAGAAGGGCTTCTTCAAATACATCAGCAGCAAAAGGAAGGCTAGGGAACATGTTGCGTCCGCTGTTGAACGAGACAGGTACCCTGGTAACACAGGATACAGAGAAGGCAGAGTTACTGAACGCCTTTTTTGCTTCAGTCTTTATGGCTAAGGCAGACCCTCAGGAATCCCAAACTCTGGAAATAAGAGAAGCAGCCCGGAGAAAGAGAGACTTTCCCTTGGTCGAGGAGGTTCAGGTTAGAGATCATTTAAGCAAACTGGACGCCCACAAATCCATGTGCCCCATGGGATGCACCCACGAGTGCTGAGGGAGCTGGCAGATGTTATTGCTAAGCCACTCTCCATCATCTTTGAAAGGTCATGGAGAACAGGGGAGGTGCCTGAGGACTGGAAAGGGCAAGAAGTAGGACCCAGGAAACTACAGGCCAGTCAGCCTCACCTCTGTCCCTGGAAAAGTGATGGAGCAGCTCATTCTGGATGTCGTCTATAACCAGCTGGAGGAAAAGGTGGCTATCAGGAGTAGTCAACATGGATTCACCAAAGGGAAGTCATGCTTGACCAATGGTAGCCTTCTATGATGGAGTGACTGACTGGGTAGATGAAAGGAGAGCAGTGCATGTTGTCTACCTTGACTTCAGCAAGGCTTTTGACACTGTCTCCCATAACATCCTCACAGGTAAGCTCAGGAAGTGTGGGTTGGATGAGTGGACAGTGAGGTGGATCGAGAACTGGCTGAATGGCAGAGCCCAGAGCGTTGTGATCAGCGGCGCAGAGTCTAGTTGAAGGCCTGTAGCTAGTGGTGTTCCCCAGGGGTCAGTTCTGGGTCCGGTCTTGTTTAACCTATTCATCAGCCACCTGGATGAAGGGACGGAGTGTACCCTCAGCAAGTTTGCAAGTGATACAAAACCAGGAGGAGTGGCTGATA
>NW_009623711.1:0-7975 GCF_000690535.1 Cariama cristata
CGTGTGGGGGAGTCAGCCTTGCTTTGGAGCAGTGGTTATTGTTCGTTTTCCCTGGAAAGCACCAGTAAGTGTATTGTCATGGAAGCCCTCGACTCAGTGAAGAACATCAGCATGTGACTAACTGTAGGTGCTTCTATTTAAAGACAGGTGTATGATTGTAACTGGGTCCTAACATTGAATGACACATTGCACATCTCTACCAGGTATGAGAAGGATCAGTGGCCTTGAAACACCACGAGATGTGGGCTCATGAAAAAGTCTGGGTCTTTGGAGATCCCAAGGTCCAACCTCCTCTGAAAAACAGGGCCATAGATGAGGTTATACAGAGCCCAATGAAGCCAAGTCTCGAGTACTTCCACTGAGGAAGTTTTCACCACTTTGTGTGCAACTGATTCCTATGCTGGATTGCTCTAATGAAGATTTTTTTTTTCTTTTTTCTTTTCTTTCGTCCAGACAGAGTTTGTCCAGGAGCTTGTCCCTGTTACATCTTGTCCTGTGACTGCGTGTCCTTGCGAAGAAAGAACTGCTGTCTCCTCTACAGCTACCTTTTAGGTACTGGAAAACACCGTAGATCTTCCCTGAACCTTCAAAAAAAACCTGTTAATTTCTGTTCCAGTGATGAAATAAACAACACTGAAGTCAGTGGATAGTGGAGTCAACACAGGAGAAACATACTACATAAACAAAACAAACAAAAAACCCAAATAAATTGCATTCTTAGAAAAAACTAACACTGACAAAATGTATCTGTACCCCTGAAAAGTGAAAATGAAGTAATCTGTTTACATTGAATGATCTAAATACAACCTTTATTTTTAAATTAATGTTTTCTATGAGAGGAGTCCCCAAAAGGACTAGCTAGCAGGACTTACATTAGCCACAAAGCAACCTCCACCACTGCAGGATCAAACTTAAGATGAAGGCTACTAGATGAACACAAGTTTTAGGCTAAGACTACAAGCTTTCCACTTACTCTGAAGGCTTGGGATATCCTTCCACAGCAACTGAATTAGCAGTAGCGAAAGTCTAAGTTTCATGGATTTTTGTCATTAGATATATGTTGGTAATTCTTCACCGTTTTATGCAGAATCTAGAGTGAACTTCAAAAGGTACACCTACATCGGTGCTGCAGTTCGGAGGAGGAACATGTTCCCACAGAAAACCTGAACATTCCCCAGTTAGTTTGCTTGCACTCTCTGTTGTTGCATGCTATGTAGACTTTCCACACCTAATTTAGTTAAATTTACTTTAATACTGGAAATACCTGATCTAGAATCATTAATTTTCTTTCTTCTTGCTCTTTTGCAAACATAATAGTTAAAAAGACATCAGTGGAAAATTATAGGAAAATCGTATTAGCTCTGCATGACACAAATAATGATATTAGGGTTTGCACTTTATCCTGTAACGTTGGTAAATCAGGTTTATCATTCTGTTGAAAGATGCACATATTACTTCAAATAATTGGAGTTAAAAGGGGTGTAACAGGAAGGCAGAAGTTAATAGCACAGAATGTCTTTGTGAAGTGCACAAGGCATGCCATTTAGAAGCGTAAGTCAACAGCAATCATTCATATTCTCCAGCAGACAGGATTTTTGCTTTCCAGGCATATATGATATGATGTTTGGACTTGCTGTCTTCACAGGAAGGCAAAGAAGTTATCAAACACTGGTGTCATTGGGTAAAAGCAATGAATTTCTAGAAAATTTTAAGATTCAAAGTAATCCGTCTGAAAAATCAGTATTTTACAATACCATTTATATCAATCATGTTACAACATTGCTAATGCAAAACAAATCTAGCTCTATGCAAGCAGCTGTTTTCTTAGACACAGGTATGGACTTACAGATTTTTCCTAACTTTAAAATACTTAATAGAATTTTTTACATTGTGATCAATTCCCAATAGTAGAAAAACTGCTGTCTTTAGCAGTCATTAGCTTTATACCCAGCAAATGTAAAATGTCAATTTACCTCATGACCTAAATTAGGGTTTTGCAGGGTCAGCTAGCTTACCCAAGGAGAAAGATGCAATAGTTAGCAGTCAGATGACTAATTGTTTTAGTTGCACATTCTAATAAAGGAAATGGCATGATGGAAAAGTTGTATTGTTCTTTAGCATGTAAATCTTAACCTGAAAGTTCCCATATAGACTTTTTCTGACATTTCAGATAATAAACTACATACCACTTCCTCTAACCTCCAGAGCCTAAAACCACAGCAAAATAAACGAAAAGTTAAGCTATGATAAATCATGATTGCCTGTAGCCACTGTAGAAATATGACTCCTTTGATGGTCCTGAACTTCCTCATCTTATCATTTTATGACACAGCAGAACCTCCATTTCTCTGTCTTGTTGCTAAAAGCTTCAAGGTTATTGCTAGTTTTTAAGGAGTCTTTTAGTATGCAGGCAATGCCATACACTGTATTGCTAATTATAGTATGGAACATTAAGAGCTGCATTAAAGAAAACCAGACATTTATCTCTGTATTTCAGATACAAACTTTATCTCATTTTACTACTATAAAAAAATTGACACAGATATGATACAGTCAATGACTGTTTACAGGGCCAGCAATATAGTACTGGTGAGCTGAATTTTTACAGAAATAACAAGTGGGCAGGTACTGCAATACAGTACAAAGACGGGAGACTGAGAAAACAACTGGAAGTAAATGTTGTGAAAGAGCCAATGGATAGGATGTACAAAAACTTTGCTACAGGTTGAGATAGTGTAGGAATGAAGACTTGTTGTGCGTTTGTATTGTTGTGCCCTAAAAATCCCATTATTAAGCAATGACCACAATCCACTTATTTTTCTATTATGTTCTATTATTTCATGTTGCAAGAGATACTGTACACTTCAGAAGTTAAAAATTAGAAAATATTTACACCCACCCCCTCCCCTGATGTGACTGGTAACACATCTGAAGGTATTAATCCCAGAAATAACAGTATAAATCACAATTCCGGAATATAAGAAGAGAAACACATTAAAAAATATGTTGCACTATATGATGCACAAAGAATTGTTTGGCTAGCAATGGCAAATTTATTACCATTTTGGCTTGCAGACTGTGTGAAAGATGAGAGTGTTTTGAAGATACCTGCGTGACATTTCAGGACCATCTCGTATTAAATGGATAAAACCCTGACATATTCAGTGCATTTAGCAGATTTCTGGCAGATTTTGTTCTGCTGAAGTTCTCTTGCTTTTGGGAATGGCTAGAGAACACAGCCTTCTTCAGTTTGCATCAGTGTAAAAGTAAGCCTCTTGAGAGGCAAACTATTAAATGCAGAGTTCTTCTTACCCGTAATTTCTTATGTAGCTTAGTTACCATGTTGATTATTGTCTCATATTGTATGGCCAAATGTCAAATTTGTTCTGAAAAAAACTTCCAACATATGGAGAGCACTGGACTTTTATTTTTGACATATTACAAAAGTAATTATGTAAAACATTACAACGTGCATCATGAGAGATGCACATTTCTTCTCACTGGAATATTAACGTGAATGAACATGCATATAAACACAAAATGAACTGTAATTTTGTACTTCATTTTATACTTACAAGATCATACAGCTGCCTTGACATTTGGGGGAAAGAAAAGGCTAGATGAACAGACCAACAAGCACTGACCAAAGCCAGAAAAATCAAGAGGATTAAAAGTGAAAATTAATCAAATTCAAGAGAAATTTTATATTGTTGAGTGAATTTGTGGATCATTCAATTTGATAAAGCCTAAACAAGATTATTGAGAAGGTATATTAGGGCATTAATCCACTGAACACAGAAATAAATTTGCTCTACACAGACTTCACAACGAATTGTTGTAAACGTATTTCAGTTTAGTAATCTCACTTTAGGAAGCTTTTCTATGTTTGGGGTTTTTTGTTCTTTTTCTTTAATCTTTAATCCCATTATTCCTTTTTAAACAACTTTTCAGCAACCAGACTAATTGCTTCCATCATGCGTAAAACAGAGGCTCTTTCATACAAGTTTTATTACAGAATAAAAAGATCTCCTCTCTACAGTGGAACCTGCAATCTAAGTTTCACACAAGATGCAACAAGTGCATTTAAACAAAGTTCGGTCAATGAATGGCTGAAAATACCTACCATACAAAGTGGCTATACATGAAATTCTGAAGCAATTAAATTAATTTCCACTCTAACACCTGTGTTATTTGCAGGATCTCCGGCAATGATACTTGTCATAAGAACAAGTGGAGTCCTGCTAATTAATTTTATTGCCTTCACTGGGGTTGTATCTTTTAAAAACCCACAGACATATCTTCAGTAGCACATAAGCATCACAAAAATCCTGACAGCTGTTCTCAGTAATCCCAGAATGAAGAATGCCTGGTAGACAACCAAAACAAGCTCCACAGTAAGGGATCTGAATGTGTAAAAGATCCTCACTGCAGTGACCGTGAGTAGGAATGCTTGAATTGAGAAAGGGCTCAACCGAGGTGTCCCACTACAGGGAAAATGAGGTACCATTCAGTTACACTATCTTTTTCTGTGACCATCTGAACTTTACAAGGGCATGCTGCAAAATGTATCAATAGCTCATAGCCCTAGAAAACAATCAAATCCATGCCTTCTGCTCTTGGGATTAGTATTAGTTGCTGTGGTCACCTCACAATTCTTAAGAAATTGTAAATAGCTCTACTACAAGTGTTGAACAGCATCTGAAAAACAAGTTGTGGTTTTTTTTTCTTCACTGCACATAATTTGGGTATGTTAGATCTGTCTCTCAAAAAATCAGTAACAAAGAAAACTAGTGGTGCTTCTCAAATCATTTGCCAGCTGCCGAACGAAGGCTGTCAGGTAATTAAGTGTTTAGATTTCGTTTAGTCTCAGGTTAAGACTGACTCAACTCGGTGGAGCTCAAGACAATCATTCACCATTCTGCTCCTAATACTTATCTGCAGTAACAGGGATAAAACTACCCTTTAGATCCTTGGAGAATAACTAGAGACATAATAATAATAAAGAAAATAATAACTAGCATGCCTTCAAGATTTTTATGTTGAAAACGTCAAAGCTTCATTACTACAGGTCAAAACTAAACTAGAAAGAAGCATGAAGAAGTATTTAGTAGGTCATACTTTTTGTTGTTGTTGTTGTTGTTTTTGTTAAAGTTTGTAACCAATTCTTTGATACATAATAGGAAGGAGCTTCTGGTGCTTCCACTGCCCTGCTACTGCACTGATGAAGATGAGGCAAAGGAGTAATTCATGGATGTGCGCTGAGTTGAGGTCCTCAGAAATCTTGCAGGTTTGGAAACAGTCCCAATTTGGGAGACAGAAGCAGAAAGAATGACTCAGGGAAGATGAGGGGCTGGATGGGTCTTCTGGATAGGATTTCAAGAGGGCAGGAACAAGTGAAAAATCAGAAGCAGTATCTTTAAGGTATTTCTTACATCCTGTTTCACCAATAAAAATCCATTCAGTGTGATGGAACTACAGGGTTTGGTCCCGATTGATAGCAACAAGAGAAACATGCCTTTTTGGTTTCTTCTTTCATGACTGACTATTGCATTTCAAAACACATCCCACCTTTGAAAGTCCTCAAAATATTTCTGCTCAGAATTTTGAAAAGTTAGACTTGAGCTGATATTAAACTATTAACTCTATAAAAACATCAGTAATATAGTCCAGATCTTAAATAATAGGTCAAGTGGCAAAACATATCCAAAAATCTAAGATTTACCAAAACAGTCATTAAACACAAGTTTATGACAGTTATGTAAGAGTTTAAAGGTTTAACGTCATGAGAAGTTTGTCTTCTCCTTTCACTCAACAGTGATTTGGCCATCAGATTCTTGTAAGATTTCATTTTAACTTGAACCTTCAAAACCACTGTTAAAATTTGGCGCACTGACATAGGCCAGAATTTATAATCTACAAACTCATTTAACCAAACCTTCAAGCAACTGCAGCTAAAGATTTACCTCTGACAGTTTTCAGTAATACATGTAGGAACCTTGTGAAGCAAGTAACCAGTTTTTCTGAATTTGAAATAAACTAGAGCAAAAGAATTTACAGATGCAAAGAAAAACCATAAACCACGACATTTTTCTTATAGATTTTATGTACCACCTCGTATCTTTCAGTTTTACATGTGAACTAGTCTCTGCAATAAAGTTTCAAACATTTGAGATTGTTCTTTGCATTTGCATTCTTATTAAAAAATAGCAAAATTTTTGTTTAAAGAAAAATTAACACAGTAGATCAGTCTGGATGCATGGCCTGTCACTGTGTACTACCCACTGATGAATTCTGCTTGATAAAATCTCATTATTCTCAAACTTGCCCTGTATGATAGCATCACCACTGAGAATAATAATCTGCAGACAAGTCCATGACAGCTGAACAGTGGACTCGATGTTACCCACTGGATCACAGTTCCACTAAGAAACCATCTTTATCTTTGTCAAGTCCATGAGCTCCACTGGAACAACTTCATACTTACAGTGATCTGTTTTCAGTCGCTGCCTCAGAATTGTTGTATCCTGTTAACAGTTGTAGGGTAAAACCAAGCCAAAGAAGGTAAACTACACAATTGTTACTGAAGTACGTAACTTCAGAAAGCAAAAGCAAAACTGTCATCTCTGGTAACTGGTAAGAATGAGCTTAAAAAAAAAAAAATCAGTTAAGTAACAAATGAGCAACTCAGAATATGACATTCAGAGATTCCAGTTTGTGGCACATTTTTCCACAGATTAGTTGAACTGTAACCTACTTGGCCAACAGCTTCTTCAGGCAGGGACATTAATTTTTCATGAACACATTGCTCTAATAAAGTACTTGGCATTAGTTATGGCTTTTGAATTAAAATGCATTCATGACATTAAATTTTAAAATCACTAAACCATTAATTTTGACAAGCTTTTTTTTTTGTATAGTGTTCGCAAGAATTAGCAACTAAATGCATATTTCACCAGCAAAAGAATGAAAGCTGTACTGATAAAACTTACTTTTGCAGGTCCCTGCAGAGAGTGGTAATATTTTATACACTGACTGCCTATCAAATGAAAGCCAAAACCAAATTTGCTGTTCTGATAAAGGCTTATCTGTCAAACATCACATAATAGTCCAACTTATGATCAAGGGCAACTTAACACACAACCTGCTATCTACAGTTTCTTCTGTATTCAGAAATAAAAAGGTTTACAGCATTGCAGAACAGTTCTATAAATTGTCTAGCTGAAGCGCTGACTTTAGTACCTATTTGTGAAACTATCTTGCCACAAAAATTCCCAGGTAATAACTAAATAGCTGAGCATACTCAGTCGAGGATGCTGATTTGCAATTTCTTCAGGTATGCAAGTCCTTGCAGTTGCCCTACTTTACCTTACAAAAAATTCCCCCTTTGTCTGCTTTCTTCAGGGTAGCATTCAGAAAGCTCAAATAGGTATTTTAGTTTTTAATACAACATCGTTACTTCAAATGTACCTACTGGCCCCTATAACCTTGCTACTAAAAGAAAGAATCACCTGCTGACAGTATGTGAGCCCAATAGCAGACTTCAAACCAGTTTTCATCTTGTTTCATCTCGTACTTATGAAACAGTGTAGAGTTATGATGTTTAAGATGTTTCATAGAAACAGCCAGTTTGATATCCAATTCCCATGCTAGTATCATTCTACTGTTCAATAAACTACAGTCAGTGAAGTAGCTCAGTTTTAGTTATACATTTTAATTGAGTACAATTTACACACTTTATACACCTCTAAGTAGTGTGTCAAATTTGCTTAACAGTAAGAACGCAGCTCACTAAAACAGATGTCTGATCCTCCAGCTTCCCCAGTTCTTAGTATCGTTTTTCTTTATTACTCTACATTAACATGTAGATAAATTAAGCGTAGGTGTCTAAAATTCCAGCTGTGTTGCAAAATGCTGCTGTAAAGCTAAATTTTTAAGTCCAAGTAATTTCATAATCTATGTGCAGTTATTTATGAAG
>NW_009623711.1:8030-43640 GCF_000690535.1 Cariama cristata
TTGCAAAATGGCTCATTTTATAAACATCACTACTTTTATGACTGACAAAAATATGCACGATCAGGTGCCAACTCCTTCACAAATACATATTTCACAACTGGTGTCGTAAATTGCTTGCAAGTACAAAATTTTAAGATGTTAAAGGTCTATGCTCAATCCATAAAAAAATGGCACAGCTCATACAAAGATTTCATGGATTTTGCTCTTCTGCCAGTTTCACATCCACCTAACTTCACTAGTTTCAGAGGACTTACTCCCAATATATACATAAATCTACATTTAAATCAAGCCATCTCCTATATACAATATTGGACCTGGGATTACACATATGCGTTTCAAACAAGTGAAATACAGGACAGAGAAAAGATAAGTGGACCTTGCCTATTTTAAGACCACTATATAGTCTGTATATCGCAGTGCACGAAGCACACATTTCTTCAGAATTTGCTTTTTACATTTGCTGCCCATTGTAGAAGTCTCTTTAAAACTGCATGGGCCACGAACTACTGATTAAGTCCGAAAAAAATTACATTTCTAATTGGAAATGTTTGAGAGTTAAGAAAACCATACATGATATTCCACTATTTAAAGCAGCAATGAACCCTAAATTGAACCACTTCCTCATGGCAGCGATTGCTGTGTTGATAGCCATTACAGCTTTTCTAATTATAGTACAGGTTAAAATGAAGTATTGAATGCTTTAGCTTACTCAGCTATGACATGGATACATTTATAATAAGCTTAAGTATTGGGAAAAACCAGTCATTTGGTACTGGCCAACTGCCCATACAAATAGGAGACCTTCTAGTGGTTCTGTATTGCCTGCTCTTCTCGGTCACTTTGCAGTATCCATTCAAAAATCCAGTGTCAGCTACTTCTAATCTTGGAGTCACTGGGTTTGTTTTTTTTTGTTTAGTGGTTTGTTTTGTTGTTTTTGTTTTTTTTTTTCACATTTCTATTAAAACCATTTAAAAATAGTAGTCTCAATATAGCAGGGATGGAAACATTTAATTAAAAGTCAGACCTCACAGTCCTCAAATTTAAGACAGTTCTTAAAAACCTCTTAAGGAGGTGTGCCTTCTGGTTTTATTAAAAATGAAGGTAACATCAAATAAAAAGCAAAACTAAAGAAGAATAGGTAGAACATTTTACTTTTGTCAAACCTTAAATGTAAAGTATAGGAAAAAAACATGGTTTGGAATTTCAAGAACAGGAATATAAACATGTATTTTCTATCCCAGAATAAAATTCATGCGGGTGTTACAGTATTTGATCATTCTCTACATCCACTGGTATGCAACATCAACTTTATGTTATTAAATAGATACAGAGATATCATAAATTCATACAAATACCAGGGTCTCCCGGCCCCAGTTATACTGTAGATCAAGCAAATCTCTTCTTTGGTAATTAGAGTTGGCTCATTTTCCATTCCAATGCAGGACTGTTAGCAGGCCATATTAGCCACTCATCTCAGAAAATTACAACTCCTGTAGACATCGTCTGGGCTGCTTTTGCCACAAGAAAATAATATTAGAGGTGGTATTAAAGTATAAATGCCAAGAAGTTAAAATTATTCATTCCTTGTTGTGGCTGTTTTCGGAAAAAAATCCAAACTCTCTCCTCCTCTAGTCATTGTTTAATGTAGGTAACATTTAGACTCGTGTAAAGGTATTTTGATATGGGAATGTACACATGCACACTTTCAGTTTAAATAGAGACACCTGTGTGGAGAATGGCAATTTAAAGTTAACATGACTTGAAGGTATTCCTATAATAAAGTTTAAAGATTTAGTAAACTGGGACATTACAAATTGAAAAAAGTGTTTCTAGATTTTTTCATCTTCCCTTTTTCAACAAAGACTGATGGAATATACAGATACAGGTTGACATTTTGATTTATCCAAAACAATTTTCACTTTGCTTAGTTTGCAAGTCCTATTGACTAAAACGTTGTATCATTCACAACCAGATATCTTCAATAAGTGAAACAATAAGCAAAGAAAACCAAAACTAAGCTCAGAAGCTAAGTGGTTTAGAAAGCCTGGTAACACCTATGTGTGCGTAAGTGTGTCTAATTTTTTTTTTTATACATTATATATATAGACACACACATATATATACACACACATGTGCGCACATGCGCACACGCACACACATTTGTAACCTGCAGTGAAGATCAATCTATTTTCTAATAAGGAACAAAACACATTATTTGAAAATGTGGCTAATTTAACAAAACAGAGAAGAAACTGCTGCTATCAAAATATACAATTTGGATTGCAGACTAGAAGGCTAACAACATTAAAAAAATAGTTTTAAGCAAAACCCCTTTGCTTCTGAATAACAACAGGTATCAACCTGCCATAGCATGAAGCATCCAAACAAGATTTTATAAAAAGTTTAAACTGTGACCCTTCTTCATTTGTAAAGTTCTTGACACATCATATAGTGTGAGCTCTGGTCTCCAAATTGGAGCCCCTTTCATTTTTTCTCAATCCATACTTCAGGAAATAAATGGCAGCTGAAGGATTCAGAATCTCAAGTGAGATTTGTGCTTTACCATATACCTGAAAAAAATGAACAGAAGACAACATTACTACTCTTTTGCTATTTATGGAAACTGTACTCTCCGGAATCACACGCACAGACTTTGTTAGAACAAAATTCTTAGAGAATTTGCAAATCGCCAAAGAGATGCAATATCTTCTATGCCATATAGCTCTGTATTACGCACAATATTTGTCCCACTAAAAGACAGTCAGCTAAAATCCTTGCTTCGAAGAAAATTCATGTTTTCCAAGGCATCACATGACTTCTAACATTGGAAGATTGTTGTTAAAGATTACTCTAGTTCATTCTGGGAATTCAGATACATAGTTTAGCTGAGACTTTTAAATAAGAAGCCATAGGAAGTCTGATGCTTGGAATTATTTTGACAATTCCCACAGGATTTTTCTGTTTGAAGTTCACTCAGTCATTCAAGCAGTCTGCTGTGCAATCAACATGAGAAGATTAAACATTCATGAAATGCATGGGCTTCTCCCTTCCCTCAATATTTCTTCAACTCCTTCATGATAAGAAAGTTTCTTCTCTACAACATAAAAAGGTATTGCAATGAACTTCCTATTCAGAGAAGCAAAGTCAAAGCAATGCTGCTCTTCACAGAGCTGCTGGTGCTCCCCCATCCCTCGCTTCTCACAAAAGGCAGGGCTAAGTACTCGGAAGGCCCCTAAGAGACAGGAATCACCAGTCCAAAGCTCATTATGCACCGTATCTTTTTTGACTTCCTTCCTCTTCAACTCAGTCCTGTGGACTCAGGGGCATCAGGATAAGATAATGTTTTGTGGCTTTTTATCTTCAGGTAGTTTCTAACCTTTTCTAGACTGTTATCTAGTGAAGTAGAGAGAGAAAGGAGGAGAGCTTGTAAGCTCAGAACTGCACTCCAAGGGGAGGGCTGGGGGAACAGAGGAAAACTCGACCCCACCTAGCTTGTTCTCCATTCTTTTCCTTCTGCCTCAAGGGAGGTGGGGAATCATGGTACTAATCAACGATTAATGGTAGCTAGCTTTCCTTTAAATCCACGCATATTACACTTTGGAGATTATTATTTGTAGTCTGTAATAAAATGCAGTGGTATATATTGAACTGTATCCCCAGGGAAAAATCTAAACAAGCAGTATTTTCAAGCTAAAACATTGTTCAGGTGTCCAAGTTGTATACAATTCCCTTGTTGCCACAACTTTTCACTCCCACCAAATATCATAAAAGTATGAGCATAAAGGATACCTGTCCAAAGTTTCCCAGAAGCGTAGAAATACTGGCCTGTCCAAGTGTCTTTTGTGGTAGCTTAGTTCTAACACTGTTACATCCCATTTCTGTACATTTGGATCCAGACGTACTTCGTCATATTTGAGATGAAAAGCTTTAACTACAGGAAACAAGAAACCATTCAGTGTACAAACATGATGATTTTACAGTGTTTAATTATTAGTCCAAGAGAATTCCCACTCCTCTTTTTTCAAAATAGAGCCTGAGAACAAAATTAATGAGCCCATCCCTCAAGAAAGTCAACTAGTTAAATAAAGGGCACTGAGCTAAATACAGCAGCCGGTGGCCACTATCAGGCTCTCGTGCTATTACAGGTTTAAGTGCAAGGGCAGCCCCTATTTTTAGATGCATAGATTCCAGCAGGACAGCAGAAACTCATTGTCAATTCAAGCACATTTTCTTTGGGAAATCAAGATGTGTTTTCTGAAAATCTTTGAACTGTCCAAGAATTAAAAAACAACACAAAACAAAAACAAAAACCAAAACCAACAAGACAAGTAATTTCTGAGACCACTGAGAAGGAAGCCTGGCTATTTCCTGGAAGTCTGCATAGAAGACTGATAGCAGAATGCCAGTGCAACTCCCAAATGCTACATGAAATGTTCTGAGAAATTTAGTAACTGCCAATTTCCCCTGATCTAGTACTCAGTTAAAAATGGTAAAATATTAACAGTTATTTTGCTCTTGGGAAGTATTGTCATGTATGAATTATGTAAAGCCTAAGCATTAACACAGCAGGTATTAAAAATCTTGTGATTCTTCTCGATTTCCTTAGCTGAAGCATAGTTTTGACACATAATCCAGTGCAAAGTATTTAAGTCCTGTAGAATTCCTATCTGGTAACCAATTTGATGCATTTTTTATTTTGGATATTATTGGAGAAGTAAAGCAGAAGCATTTGACTAGGCTTCTGGAAACTAGTTATTTTTAATACCATGGTGACATCTTTTCAGGTACCACCTCTTCATTTTTTCTTCCACAAAATCCACCTACAGTTTTAGCCCAATGGCTAAAATAAATGAATGAATAAATCAATCAGTCCTCTTTTGCAGATACAGGTCAATCTATAAAATGATATATCTAGGAGTTTCCTAGAAGAGTGCTATCTGAAATTAGTTTGTTAATTAAAAAAAAAAAGCTAAAGAAGTGATCATCTGGCTTGTACCACTGCCAGATAAATTTCCACGCTTTGTGACTGAAAACTAAGAATACACATACATTATCTTTGCTATACAATGTCGCATGTTTTAAAATAACTCCAGAGAAAGCAAATAAAGATATACCTGGGCTACGCATTTACAGAAAGCTTAACACCTGACAGAGCCTCTGCATTAAGGTTAAATGATATTGAGCAGAAGACAATCCACTTCTGAATATGAAACAAATCAGTATTCAAGTGCACTAATGTGCTCTAGCGGCAAGACCTTTAAAATGGTATTCAAAATTAAGTATTTGTTCATTAAGGTGACATAATTCAAAATTTCACCTCAAACATTCACTTGCAGATGCAAAAATAAGCTTGTTTGCTACCTGAATATGAAACACTCAGACCATGTGTAAAGAAAACTAAGGAGAACAATTTTAGAGATGGAACTAACAAGATGCTACTTGACATCGCAATTGAGCAAATAAAACTAGTTTGACAGGCTCTGGTCCAATACAAATTTTATTGAGGAATTCTTTACAGAAAGCTGCCTGCTTGTTTTCCAAAATGACAGTGATAAGCTTTGAATACTTGTTAATCACTACAGAGTCAGTGACTTACATGGAGAAACGCAAACTGCACAAGAAACAAAGAACTGTCGCAGATCCCAGAAACCACATTTATGAAGACTACTGAAGACTATAAATGTGGGCCAAGCGATAACTTCAGGAAAAGGTAAACACATACAACCAGACTGATGTTGCCTGTGTTCTCTCTGTTTACACTGTTTTTATTTTAAGGAGCGAGTAAAGTCATTAGGAAAAGCCCTAGAGATACTCTTATCAGGAAAATTTAAAAATGTCTCAATTTGAAACAACGGAAAGCATTTCTAAAATTTAAAAAGGTCCATTTCAATGTATCTTTAAGAGTGAAGTAAGAACAGACATCCTTCTTTCACTTGAAAAAATGTAAGAATTTGTACACCTTCAGACTGAACTACAGCAGGCTACGATTTTGATCCTTTGGCAGAGCAAAGACTTTAAAAATGTCAAAGCATGTCATAACAATTCCTAAGGCCCTCTACATATTTATATATACATGATGTTAAAATTAATAGGAACTAGCATGCAACTACTAGCTAGACCTTAAATATTTAACAGCATTTTTCTTGGGTTTGCTTTTCACAATTTCCATTTTCTCTATACCTTCATTTTGAAGTGTTACTTTCATTAGTCTCTTTTGTTAAACTCTCTCCTGTGGTGTATTTTTTCTTTTACATTGACTTTCAGGCTCCTTCACCCTCTCCTTGTTCATTCTCCGCCCCCGCCCTTAGGCAACTCATTCTGTTTTCATGTTCAATACATCCTTAGCCTTCTGTCCAACCATTTTCCTTTTTTGTTCCTTAGCAAACTAGCATTCTCTTTCCACCTTCTACTTCACATACAGAATATGCGCACATATAAAACCTGATCAAACTTGTTTCCTCATCACATTGACTGGAAAATGACAGACTGAACTAAGGTGGTTTTTTAGGTTTTTTTTGTTTGGCTTTTTTTTTTTCCTTTTGTGTGTATGCGTTGGTTTGGGTTTTTGTGTTTTGGTTTTTTTAAATCTGTAGTTCAGAAACCACTGGACAGTATAAAAAGGTCTATTTTCTAAGGCAGCTTCCCAATGAAGCAACAGAGAACAGACGCTGACAGTTTCTTTAGATATTATCGCACACCTTACAGTCAGAAGAGTGAACTGTGCAAGAAAAGTGCAGTGTGTCTCAAAGCATACTGGGCATAATTGTGATAACGCAAAAAATCTCTTCAGATCTATACAGTGGTAACATCTAGCTCACAACTTAAAAATATTTCTATCTTATTAAACTTTCAAGTTTTTGTCAGATACCAGATCATATTTGTAAAGCTTTCTTAGTGAAATACTAGGCGATTAATCCTCTGTTCAAAGTAGTAATGAAATCTGAAGACAGCCTGTAAACCTGTTATCTATGAAGTGTTATAATATACATTGTCTTTTCATCTTTTTTTAGAAGCTTTGAAAGTAAATTTATACATTATCTATTTCTGAATCTCTTGTAAAGATGACAGCTCTAAGAAGATTTCTGTGAGCTTCTGTGGGTCAGAACAGAAGAACGTCAGAGGGCACATTAATATTTGCCATCTGTGTGAAGACCCAAGCCCCTGTCTTCTCAACCACCCGCGTCCAACACCACTTTGGCAGTACTTGGCAGTACTTTGCCATCAGCATAAACACCCCACAAAAAACCCCAATGAGAATAACAAATACCAAAACACTTAAAAACAACACCCCCGCCCCCTTACTTTTAGCAAAGATATCAACAGGAGATCCGTCAGGCAAGAGCCAAGGCCAGCCTTTGAACTGCCAAGCAGGACCCTGTACAAACACTGCCACCACACGATCCCTACGAACACAGAAAGATATGGACATGTTGATGGCCTTGAACATTGGAATTACATGCTTTCTTAAACAGGCAATATACCTTAGCATAGTTTCTTATTTGAGTAACAGCAGTATAGCACATTTAACAACCACATCTGCAGCACAACTGCTTTTTCTATTAGGCAAAAAAAAAAATTAATGGGACTTTTCTGGACTTTTAGCTCTGTCCCTTTGCACAATGCTGCTCAGTTTCTCATGTTACATTTCAGTGTTTATTTCTGGTTGTGATTACTTTGCTTTTAAAAAGTGCTCCAGCATTTTAGAGATGATCTTCTATGAACACTGTAAACTGAGATGTATCAATTCAAAAGCCTTTATTCTGAATACTGTTAACTTCTATTCTAAAAATTTATTAGAAGACACAGCTGCTAAATTTCTGCAAAGTGCATCATTTATTGTAAGGGTATGTAACCGTGACCTGCAGTCTAAGAAAATAAATTTGTGATTAAGGTGAAGCTTTTACATTAATAAAATTTAAAAAACCTTTGAGAACAAATGACCTCCCTATCTATCTATCTAATGGTCTATCTATTTCTTGAACATTTACATCATCCAACCATGATTCCTACCTACTACTGCAAATAACTATCTCCCTAATCTAATCCCCAAATTTAACTTATCGTAAAGTCTACCAAATTCCAAATGGAATTGGGAATTTTGGGTTTGTTTTTTTTAAAAGACAGACTAAAACTTTGCCATTTAAAATGATGTTGCAGGCTTTTTTTCTGTTAGCCATTACAAACCCAGCTGCAACATGTTTCTAGATAGTAGTATCTGATTCTCCCTTGGAGAAAAACAAGCTAAATAACCCACACCACTTCATCTCTTTGGTAGGAAGCACTTTAGGAACCATTTTAGATGGTTCTTAAAGGTTTGATCATTAAACATTTTAAATGCTATTTAATATTTAGCATTTCAAAACCATGGATTTCTGATTAGTTCCAAGTTCTCAATGTACAGAACAATTAATTTGGACAGGACCTTTCCAAAGTATTCCTCTTCATTAAAATCTACTTTGGAAGTTACAAAACCACCAAAAATGTCATCGTGCATGTCTAGAATCTTCACACTTGTGAGGAAGAAGTAAAAATGTAGCCTAATTCATTACATCAAATAACAAAGAGATGTTTCTCCAGAACTTCCCTGCTTAAAAATAAATATTTTTTCATAGCATTGAAGAATGGGCTACAGACAAAATAATCTGTTTCCAGCTTTTCTTAAAAATAAAAGCTACCTATGATTCCCTTTCCCCAACTGGGTCTTTGCCTTCAGAAGTAAGCTTGCATCACTGAATCCAGTTCAACAAATCTGACTGAATACTAAAATCACAGTTCAGTCTTTACTGTCTGATGTGTTTTCTTTCTTTCTTAAACAATTAAAAAAAAGCTAGAATGTCAGATGCTGAAGGCCTGCAAACATATCTTCCCAATAGACTCTCATTCAGAAAGCAGACAAGAAAGGAGGATTTTTCTCTCAGATCACGTTTTACTGGCTTGCACACTACAGTATCACAAACCAGAAAACTAATATGAATATTCTTATTTCAGTTTTTTGAACATTTCAGGCAAACCTAATAAAATTAGCTGTGCTGTTAAAATATAGTGTGTTGCGATTTCTTAAGACCTTTTAAAAAAGTTTAGTTTCATATTATTTTCACCTGAAGACTCCTATACAGTTAATAATCAAATCCATTCTTATAGCCTTATCTTTATTTTTTAGTGAATTTAGTAGCATTTTATGGTCCCCTCCAAATTTTGCATTCTCCTGGTTAAGATATTTTATAAAGGGGAAATCTGTCTTACCAGTCTTGTGGCATAAGTTTCAGAGGTTGGTCTACTACTCGATAAGGTACAGTAACACTAACTGTAGTTCCCCCAGGCTGCATCTGGTCCTTCCTTCTCTGTATTAAAGTTTCATTCTCTCGTTGACAGCCTTGTTTCTTCTTTTCATCCGATGGTACAAACCTTGGGGAATAAAGAAACATTCAGTGGACAAAAGCAATTTATTTGATGTAATCAGCAGAAAAAGTAACCACTTTATCAGAACTTTGCATTATTGGCAACAGTCACTGCAGCCATCTCATTTTCACTATGCCAAGCCTCCATCACTACTCATTCAGAACAGCAAAAAATATGAGAATGATATTTCATAAGCCCTTATGATAAAAACCGTCATACTGGAAAGGTCCTCTGCCCCTCAAAACTACAGCCTGATCTGTTCTTAAAGATTCATGGCATTCCTTGCCTACCTTACCCAGTTCATTTGCAGATGAGGAGCCATATCACAACCTGCTAAACAGCTGTAACTCATTCTTTTTAGTGATCAAGGGTAGCATGGGGAAGCTTGGGCACTAAGAAACAATTGCTTCCTCGAGCAAATTTTAGAGCTCTTGCTCTTGCAGCCATCAGAATTACATTTTCTCAAGAAAGCTGGATTTTTGGTAAAAAACCTTTTTGAGTGAGGTTTTATTTTTTGGATGATGATTTTACATTATCAATGATTCAACTGGTTACTATGATGTACGATACTACAATTGTGTTGCTTTTGTTTTGGTTTGGTTTTCTAAATAGCTTCTCTGATAGATTAAGTGCTCAGAAAGTAAGGATAATGTGATCCTCATGTCTTATGTAATCTCCATATGACAAAAATAAATGCTTAAGATGCAACCCCCCCTCCAAATGAATTACAGATCTTTTATTTTTCAGCCACCCACCTTAAAAAAAAAAAGGCAATTCCATTTCAAGAGACTCTTTATGGTGGTCATAAAATACACAGAACAGTTCTCAAAATTGGCATCCCAAGTGTCAGAGTACTGTAAGCCTTTTTACTGATGAATCTCAGTGGATTTTGTAAAAAGGAAAGAGAATAACATCATGCATTTTCTAGAACTGAAACTATGTCACAGAAAGGTAAGTTGATGCGACCAGTACCACCTAGGAGGCCAGCAAAAGAGCAGAGCTGAGACCCGTGTTCTAATACTCTATTCAGAACCACCCAGCTGCACTACTAACACTGTTTGCCACTGACATTTCATTTCCAAAACTTCTGATAAAAAGAAACACTCTGTTTCATTGAACTGCAAAACTTATAACGAGTATTGGTGCTACATTTAACAAACACAGTACTCTATATAATTGGTAAGATTTCTCTTCATTATAGTACAGACTGTGCTTTTTAAAAGTTCATTACATTTTTCGGGTAAGTTGTTTGCACCATTTCTATTTGTTCTCTTCAACCTACTTCTGTTTGAATACTAAAAACCAATTCAAATGTGCTTAAACAGGCAGACTGCACTTCCTATTGCTGGAAAAATAGAAGAAAAGGAATGAAAAATGAAATATGAGGAAGAGTTTGTTATTGAGTCAACTTGAAAATGCTAGTTTTTGCTAACATCTTATATCCAGTCAGAAATGGCATTTTGGGGGAAAAAAACCCCAAACAAGCATGTTTTAAGGCAGCACGTGGAAACTGTCAATAAACCTTCAAGCAAAACTATTTTACTTTCTTAACATAAACAAACAGATGAACCGCCCTTATACTCCTTATGATTTAACAGTGTTTCAAAACCAGAAAGTCACAACCAATTTCTGAAGTGTGCGTCCAAATGCATACAACTGCACTGGAAAATAAAAAAAAACAAACTGCAAACAACTATGAATTGTGCATTAAGGTTGGCTAGTATTGCAAATACAGAAAAAGCATTACAGATGTTAAATGCTAAGCTATAAATCAAATTACGCTTATCTGCCTAGTACATGTAAAACACCACCATTCTAAATAAAATACAGACAAGAAAGCTATACAGGATACACTGGGAAAAAGTACACTTAGGCCACCTAGAATATTATTAAAAAAAAATGTTAAGACAGCCATTTCACCAATAATTAAAATAATTAGAAAACAGTTAATATTTACATATATTTTATCTTCCACAACCAACACATACAATTGCATTGTACACAGAAGCATTCAACACAGTTCTACTCTGAAAAAAGCTACCAAACATGGCTTCAGAATTAAGTATTTTTAGTCAAGTTGCTAATTTAAAAACTCAGAAGTGAGATGCAACTTTAATCAATAGCGTACCTAATGCCCTGTCGTACCAACAGGTTGCAGGTTTTGCTTTGGCAATACTAACTGATAGGAAACTGTATTTTATAACTCAAAATGAAGGTTTGCTTGGTGGTCATGAGCTTTTAGGGAAACCATGCATGAGTCTCTCCTCACCCATCAGAACTAAGGAATCTGGGCTAGAAAGATGGAAATTATTTTTTTTTTAAATAATTTTTAAAGTTACAAAAAAAACCTCAAACACCTTTCACCCAAGTGGCAAGGTCTATATGAAAAGCCAGGATCCCCTAAAATGGTAGAAAGCTTGAGAAGAATTTTGTTCTTTATTACATGTCCCATGTACTAAATGAGAACAAACTCTTACAGAATATGTAAATAAAAACCAAACAGCCATACATACATTATAGTGATAATCAAATATTCATATGAACAGCAATCTAAAAGGTCACAATTTTAATTGGTAAATGTGAGGAAGTAAACACATTTTAAATGGAAACAGGAAACCTACTCCCCCCCCACCCGCCCCGCCAAATTAAGACAAGAGGCAATATTACTATTCCAGAGTCTAAGAATTTCAACACTATATCTGAGACCCCTCGGATTTGGCCAAAACAGGCATTCTCAATTCTACTTCTAGCTTTAAATGTTTCTGTATTTAAGAATTTATTTCAGCACCAGTTTATTAACAGTTTCTCTCCACTTGAGCTAGAAACTCTGTTACAGCCATTAAGGCACCATTCGGATGTGCCTCAGTTATGTATCTTCTAGACAACAGCTTCAGTTTTATTTACTGTAAAAATCTGAATTTTTTGAATGCCTTTCTCCAGGACAGAACACAAAGTATCTTATCTGATTTTTCTGAAGAAAAAAAAATATCAATGAGCAGATTCACATGGAACAGTAGAGAAGATGACTGTCAAAGAAAGCACTGAAGGAAATGCTTACATATGTGTAGACACACAGAGTACAGGAATAAATGACAGCTTACAGAAAGTTTATGAAATATATGCTTACATTTCCAGGAACTATTGATTCAGTAAGTATAATAAAAGCCATATACTCAAGAATTGAGAATCAATAGAAATTACTGTATGATTAATAAATATAATCATGGCTTACTCCATCACTACCTGGACATAAAAGACAAACTTAAGAAATCTAAGTATTAAAGAAAACACCAAAAAACTAATCTTCTCTTGGAAATTATTTGCCACAATACCATAGCTAGTGGCTTAACTACACATTCGTACTTGACACCTTTTTAATCATCCAATACACTAGAAAAGTGTTCTGAAACCTGATTCTGCAGGAGCTTACTTTTTTTGTTGCCTCTCCAGATTACTATTCCCTAATAAAAAAAAAAATTCCACATCTACTCAGAATCCATTTTTAGACCCCTACTAGGAAATTAATAGCACTTAATTCTCTTGCTGTTAATTGCCAAAATCATTATCCACATAAAACCTGGTGCGCTCTCTCACTTTACAAGGACAGCAGGTCCCCTTTCTAGGGTAATAGGTAAGTGCTTGAACAAGACCAGTTATGGCAGTAACTGGTAAGGACTTATCCACTGAACTGCCAGGGCGGCTCCTGTCTGGGCTCAAAACTCACATCAATTGCTACCATTACCTAAAACACTTCCACAGAGGTCAGGTCAGCACTTTCTGGCCCGCAGCTCAGGCATACTGAAAAATGCATGAACAGAGAATAAGGCAACTCCAGTGCTGGACAGTAACAGAGATCACCATAATACACATTTGATTGTGTTTAGAACAGAAGATTTATTTTTACAACCCTCTCAATATTTTTGTTAGCTGACAGAATCAAAAGCTTCATACACCTATTTTTGCAAGAGAACAAAGCTTTCTTTTGTAATACATCATCCCTGAATCTTTCAGATAGTTTGCTCTGTATCAAAGCTGGATAAATCTCAGTGAGTTGCCTGGCCACATATGGTGAAACATGAGTAAAAGCATCATCATAATAAAAAAACACAATCATCATCTAATCATTTACATCTGCTTTATATAATTCCTGCCTTGCTTCTGTTCCATGTAAAGCAGAAGCATTGCCTCTGAAAAGCCTAACTTCAGATATTCTCAAATACTTAGTCTGGAAAAGCAGATTTTATGCAATAATTATGATATCCAGTGTTGCATTCAGATAGTGACTAAGAATAAAGTGTATTATATGAAATATTTTTTAAGAAGCTTCACAATATACCATAAAGTATTGCAGTTCTGATTTTAAATGAAATTATCTCTTTTTAATATTTTAGAAACTCTTCTTTTTTTTATCTTGTACTTGGCTCCTTAGAAAAATAACCTTTCAAAAAAAGGTTATAAGAATAGTTGCATATTATATAGCACATGAATTGTATATATTACAATCACATATAAAAATGTCCCTCCACAAAATCTAAGTTGCAACAAATGTATCCAACACACAAATTAGATATCTTAAAAAAAAAAAATCTTAAACCAGTAACATGCTTCCGATTTATCATTATAATTTCAATCTACTCGTGATAGCTTTCCTGCTTTCCATATTCTCTACCTCAAAGGAGTGCATAACGTTAGTGATGAATTAAAGATGCTAAGCATCATACAGATGCCAGCCAAATTTGGCAAGAAACCCCCCTCCCACAACATACTAGAGCTACGAAAAGGCTTACTAAAAATCTGGTATAATTAATAAGTTTCTCTGAGACCTTGACAACTGAATTTAACACCTACCATAGTACCTGATGAAAACTGTCCTGTTTATTTTACAAGAAACAACCTAATATATCTGCCAATGATACCGCAATCACTACTTTTTCTCACATCCAAAGTGACAGCGCATTGCAGTCGTTACTGACAAAAAAAAAAAATCCAGCATCCTAGACAAAAACTATCCTAAAAGATGGGAATTCCTAGCTACGATTAACTTTTGATTTTAAGTGGTTTGATCTCTAACAATAATTTCAGCTAACTCTGTTCCTTATTTTAAAAAACCTTTAGATGGTGGGAATCACAAAAGTTGGTTTTATTTATGAAACCCAAATACTCATTCTTTATTATCACACACTTCACAGAACTGTGCTGCCTCAGGTATCAGGCATGGAAGAAAAAGTTGCCCTGTAAATAGCCCATGTCACATGTGCATCAGTCACAGCTTCCATACCCTAACAATCCTGGGGCCTCGTTCTCCCAGGGTTCTCCTGCATTTCTTAGCAGTCCCCCCTGTAATGGCTCTTACTCTTCCATTCCAAAAATCCCTTCTCCTTGTGCTGTATCATTGGTCTCCTCTGATGGCTAATACAAGCAGGCCGATTATCTCTAAAATTACAAGAAACTAAAATCTCCCTGCATGTTCCTCAGCAGGGGTAAGGAAGGGAGTATTACTTTGGGTGTGTCTTTTCTATCTGCACAATATTTCTTTATTCCAAAACTTTTGGCAAGGACATGTCTTCCAAATCTCTACTGTTCTGACAAATTTAGCTGAAAGTGGGGAAAGAGAGGCGATGACTTAGAGGTAGAAATTATATAAGTCTTCTTTCCTTGGAAAACCATCACATATCTATCAATCACACTCTACATCAAGGCTAGTTCTACACTCTGCATACCTGAACAGTAAAAACAAACCCTGCAGCCATTCCTAAACAAACTACTCCAATAAATTTGAATGCAAAAAAAATACAGGCCAGGTGGCATATTTTCAAGAAAAGTGCTAGAACTGTCATGGCTAAATTAATATTTTGCTATTCTGAACTCTGCTATTGCAATTCTGATTCATTAACATACCTTGCTTCTTCACTTTGTCTTTCATACTTGTTAATTACAACAGTGTCCTCCCTTGAACTCTTAAACTTAATTTCATTTTTTTTCTGGATGACAGTCTTTGCACTTCAATGATCAGCCTTCTCTTGGGGCAGGTCTTGAGAAGTTAACTGTAGCTCCGCCCCAGTGGAGCTGAAAACCGTGCAAGCCTCCTAGCACAGATACACTTACACATGACATATAGGTGCTTTATTCCATTGTAGGTATTCCTGTACCAGGAAATCACAAGTTACATAGATGTAAAAATCCAAGGCTGGCAGCTGTGAAATTTTTTCTTAAATATAGAAACTCACATAAACAAGCAACATCCTCTGTCAACACAATTGTATCAGTCCAGTGACTGCTTGCACATTAAACTATAATGTTAAAAGCCAGCCTTCTCTCCGATTAAATATTTTGGAAGAGGCACCAAGAGTCCCGTATGCTTACTGCATCTTTGATGAAATCGGGCAGTGATCTAGGAACTAGAAATAGCTGGAGATCAGAAGGCACCTGGTATCTCACAGCACAGTTTAAAAAAAATTCTAGGTCAATTCCAGTGAAAGCTGTAGCACCACAATAAAGACAGCCCATTTTTGAAGAAAAGCAGCGTATAGTCTCATAAAGGACAAGCAAAGTGCTGAAGGTGGAAGAAAGAAGAGCTCTCCATTTTTTGAACATACCATTGCAGACAATCTATAACAGTGTATTTCTCTGTGAAAATGTCTGTTTCAGAAAAATTAACTGATATTAACCAATAGGCAACTCTTAAATACCATGATCTGTTGGACAAGCAAAAATATTATTTTTTTTCACCATAATAGTGAATTTTACCTTACCACAAAGAAAGTAATTTGCAGTGCTGATTGCATTCAGCCATAATGAATTAATTCTTAGAATCGGATGTGTGATGCAATAAACAAATTTTAGCAATTCATTAATTCCTCTCAATGAATTTGCATCAATACTTAATGATAATGCTTTATTCTTATTTTTGTTGTATGTGAAATTAAAAAAACTTCTTTATTTGCACAACCAGTTGACCCGCGTAGCTGATACAGCTGTTTACTGGGGGCCACCCTCCACTCACCTTCTCCTTTAGTTACCTGTGGTCATTTCCCAAAAACTTTTCTGAGCTCCATGAGCACACTGCCCTTGCTCATCTCCTCTAAGTCTTCCTCCATTGTAAGGGTTCGTTGATCGGTTGCATATGTGTACATTTGTGTTACATAAAAGAAAACCACTACAGAGATGGAATCGTAAGACTTTCTGCTCAATCTGCCCATTTGGCCCGCAAGTCACAACTGTGCAAAAACTCTGAAAATCATTTGTTGCTTTTTTCCTACTGTTCAAGAGGTATTAATTTCTTTTATACTCTGTCTGTAAGGCTAGCTTGTCACAAGACAGTAGATACTCCCTCTTGCTTAATTACTAATTTGGTAGTAGTATACCTTTACATCTGAAAACAGTTCTTTATACAGTATGTTCTAATCAGCTACTTACTTCAGATCTTGCAGAAGGTCCTTTGCATTAAGCATTGTTATTAAAGAGGTCGTTGCTGCTGGAATAATGATTATGGGAGTTCGAGATCCTGTAGAAATAATAAAGTTACATTTGCCTGTGTTTTTTTTTTCTGTTGTGGTTTCTGTGGATTTTTTTAATTTTATGTTTTTTAAATCACCCCCCTCCCCCCTTAAAGGAACTGTACATAAAAACAAAACTCTTGCTTAACAGATCAAAATAACAGATATTCAAGAAAAATTGTAGTATATCTTTTCTAAACTGACGGTTTTCATTCATCAAAAAAAGTGTACCCTTGTATCAGGAGTCTCTAAATACGGGTAGGACCCATATTTAGCTCAACAGAACGATGTCTGCATTCCAGTGTTCGTTTATATAGTTGCTTGTGGTTCCAGCAAAAGATAGAGTGGGCACAATTCACACAAAAATGAAAAGGATAGTGTAACTAAAATTGACTCACCTTTTTTCTGGTTTGGAGGTGGTCTTGCTTGAGAAACTGAAGAAAAAAAAAACCCACAGAAAATTTGGCAGAACGACTAATACATAAATACAAATGTCATTGCAAGGCAACATTTCAATGTTTTTAGTTGCAGAAGCAAACAGAGAAGGGTCACACTATAGTCATTAGATCATTTTCACAGATGCAATACACAAAGTTGAAGAAGGGATTTATAATTTGGGTCTAAGTATTCAGAAGACAAACAGCTTTTGACAGTGAAACAGATGTTAGGACAGTTGAGTCAATCTCTCCTAATTTTACTGAAACTAGTCATCCCTCTCTAACTTCCTCAAAAGGCTGGGGCACTATAGCATTGACAAAAATGCCTGCAATCTTGAAAAAAGCTGCTTGTAGATCTTAAGTTCCATAGTGCTGAATCAACAGGAAGACTGTTTCACGGCAAACTAATCTTTACAGACCCTCACCTTTTCATTAGTAGTTCATCAAACAAACAGTTTCAACAATCAAAGTCTGAATTTCAGGCTTACTCAAGTTAATTTTCGATTGCAGTTTGAGTTACATGAGCTCTTTGAGTGCCAGAAACAGTGAAACATGACAGATATGGTAGCACTGAAGCAAAAAACCCCCCAAAACCCAAAAAAACAACAAAAAAACCCCAAACCACCAAATAAACACACACAAACATACATACTGGCCAGACAGAAACCAAAGAATTTTGCACTACTGCCCCCCCCGCCCCCTAATAAAATATTCCCACTTCAGTCTTCCCAGTTGTGACCTCCTCAATATGGGAGATACTTCAGTTCAAAGTTGAAAAGGCATATATATTCATCACTTTGGTGCTATTACTGAATAACTTGGCTTCCTCCAAATAAACATTTTATAGTTCAGTTCTCAGGAGGCCTAACTTAAGGAAAGAACTGTTGAGCTTGATAATTATCACCATGTGTGTTTATCCTAATTCACAAAATCAGAAAATGGTGAGTAGTAGAAAGATTCATGCAGACTAACTCAAGTCTCAACTGCTACTATGCATGACAAATTTCATTAATTGACTTCCAATTTCATAGCACCAACTTGCTCATGTTTATTTATGACCAACTGTTTCGGAAACTTCCTAGAACAGTGTAAATATTCACAACACATAGTTGCCATTGTTGAAATATTGAGACTGTATCCTTAATTATCTTTTCCTGACGCTGTCAAATGCACAGATATAATTGGCAACACTATATTCAACTACATGAACTTTACCTACTAAATGATTTTTAAATTTTTTAAATTTTTATTATTTTTAAATCTAGGTATCTCCTTAATGTAAAAAACTTCCTGAAATACACGGGTAGCATGAGCTGCCCTAAAAAAAAAAAAAAAAAAAAAGGGGGTGGGGGGGCAGGTTGGAATAAAAGCATCTGTAACAAATTTGCCAGCTGTACCAAGCCAGGTTAGTAGAAAAGCTGGCACTGCAGAAAGGTGCAGAAAAAACCCCACCACATCACCTTAAATTAAAAGCACATCTATTTTTTCAAATCAGTACTGTACAACTATTTTGACCAATTCAACTAACACTTCTTATGTGCAAAGCA
The DNA here is from genome assembly GCF_000690535.1 of Cariama cristata. Classification (NCBI taxonomy): domain Eukaryota; kingdom Metazoa; phylum Chordata; class Aves; order Cariamiformes; family Cariamidae; genus Cariama; species Cariama cristata. The sequence goes on from NW_009623711.1 coordinate 26,910, forward strand.
GCATCCTCCTGGAAATTGCATGTCTTAAGTACTTTGACTGCTAAGAACAGAACAATTGATTTCTTAAAATCTCCAAACTCCTAAATATCCTAGAACAGGTAGAAAGCGTTGGTTTGGGGGTTTTTTTTGGGTTTTGGTTTGGGTTTTTTTTGAATGAAGCAGTATATACTTTCTTCAGATTATACCTCTCCTCTCTATTCTCTCTTCAACTTACAATACAGAGGCAAGATAATGGATTAGATGGGCTTTAGAGAAGGCCAAGATCAGTATAACCTATATAAGGTACCAAAAAAGAGACTTCTGCCAGTTAATGCCCATGAAGTCACAGCTAGCAGTAGGGACCTGTGACAACTCAGTCAGATTTCTCTTCTTGCCACTTCTACCCTTTTCATACTGCTGTCTGTCAACTCCATTTGCATTATTATGCCTAACAGGGCTAGTGAGATAAGTATGACAGGCAGTATGACCTTTCTAGTATCAAAATAACCAAACAGAAGAATCTGTGCACAACAGCATTTAGACATGCTGAGAATATTCAATATTAGAATAGATTTTTGGGGACAAATCATTTTTACAATATTAAAGTCTTAGCATTAAATCCTACTAATAAATCTCAAGGAATTAGCAAGGCATGCATTGAAAGCATTTAGTAGTCTCAACAGGAATATACAATACTCCAACAGTACTTCTAGGAAAAGTATATTCATTTTAAAAGGTGGCTTTTGTTTCCAAAAAAAAAAAAGTCCCCTTTCCAATATCTTCAAAACAACAATAACCATCATTATGTTCTTAAAACAACCCTTCCACTTAAGACTTTCTTCCACCAAACCAGAAATTCTCACAGTATGTAAACTAGGTGCAGACATGCACATAGCTGTTCAGAAACACTGGTCCTCCCATATACTGTCTGTACTCTTACATGCTTTTAAAAACTCTTTCTAAGGGTTTCTCATTAAAACAAAACAAAGTACCTGTATCATTCTATCTTTGAATCTCAATTTGAGATTCAATTTGACATACAAAATGGACTTGGTAGCTGGAGTCTACTAACTGGGAATTAGAAAGCCAGTTGAGGATTCTGGCCCCATTACAAATACTTCTTCACACTTCTTAGCACATAAGGTAATGATAACACATTCACAGAAAGACTTATTTCTGATATATTAATAACAGAAGTAATAAAATATCTCTTTTTGAGATTAGCTTTTCTATTTAGGTTGTTTCACCTTGGAGTATTAAGCAGCTCTTACTATATATTTGATCTGGCATTTGTGAACTACCAAGCTGACAACGAAGAAGTTCATCACTTTTTATTTTCACTAGTGCATCCTTTCAATGACCTAATTGGGCAACACACTGAAGAAAACGAACCCAAGTGCCGTGGTATAACATTAATCAAAAAGTTATGTGTTATTTCCAATACACATGCAGTTAAAGGCCACAAGTAAACGATCCCCACTTCATTCTTCGGCTAACTAAACTTTTAAATAGTACTTGTTTGAAACTCAAGACTTATTTGGAAGACAAGCACAAACAGTAGTAGGCTACCTTACCTGGTCGTGGTACGGGCTGTGCTGCTGGAGTTTGTGTTTTTCGAGCAGAAGCACCTTCCTTTTAAAAGACAGAAGAGGTAATATTAACAGCTGGCCTTCTTGTCAGGTACATGGTTTTTTTAAATGAACACAGAGCTACAGAGTATCATGAAAATTAAGGCAATACATGTCCATTAAAGAGAAGAAAGAAAATACTGTAAATATTCAAAACTCTTTACAGATTCTGGTTTAGATTTGGGGGGGACAGACAACCTCATAAGCTTTCACAGATTTACATTTTAACCATCAAATGCCAATCAAACTTTTTTTCTATATGCAAAGAAACCTTTTCTATTTATAGTATTGTTTCTTTCTCACCTATGATCACTTTCACCAAGGATTAGTAATGTAATATAGCAATTGGCTACAGAAATTTCAAAACAAGATCTGTTTGTGCTCTGGATGGAAAACTAGGACCAAGAAATTGCAACGCATTCCCGCCTTGAAGAGTTTTAGTGCCCAGAAATAGCGCACTCGTGATAATTAGTTCTGCTCGTGCTTTATCCAATTACCTTAATGTAACAAGCAAAAGACCTGCACTACTATTTATTCTCGTTAACTCTGCAGAGTCAACACACCACATAAGAGAACAGGGAGGTCACACATGCCTGGTTCCAAAGCAACACTGAATTCCTGCAAGAATAAATTCTGTTCTCAGTTACTGCTGTGAAACCTCACTGAACAAAACATACATTATTAACAATATTACTAACACTGTAAAAAAATTGCTATGTATTCCAGCCGCTTCAATTTGCAAGGCTGACAGAAAACCTTTTCACATGAAACCATGACTTTTATCTGAAAATTACTTAAACGCTACATGAAGTGTATCCTACAACTGTGAGACACTCAGAAAGGTCAGAGATCCCACTCTGGGAAAAAGCTGTTGGAAAGGCCTCAATATGGCATTATCACATTTGTATGTCCATGCGTAAATAACAGTATGTTTTGTAATTCAAAATAAAAAACCTCATGAGCAAGGGATTACATACAAGCAACCTCAAATTCCATGATTTAATATTAAATAAACTTAAAGAAACAGCTTTTAAGTTCCACCATGAAAGTTAAAACTTTTTTTACCTCAAGAACTGTGAAGTACAAACAGAAGAGAAGACCACTTGACAAGCCCTTAGAAAACACAAATTTACTTGATGTGTCTCTTCCCTGAGCTTTAATCAAAGCCACCCACGATTAGTGACAATAGGCTGGAGCTGACATTTGGTACAGTGTGCAGCTTTTGTCACGTTTACAGTCAGCAACCTCCTATTCATCTTCAGTATAAGGATTTCATCCCGCCTTGCAATAAATGGATTAATCCTGAATTTTGCTATACTCTTTTCTGAGTATTAGAACACCAACATCTATGTAGGACACTTGAGTCGGTAACTTTCATTTTAAGACCTTTTTAGCACCTGAGAAAAGATATTTTGGCCAATGTCCTCTCACAATAATTAATCAGAAAATGACCAAAATACCACACTCTAAAGGAAGAGCTGCAGGAAAGGCTGACTACCTTTGAAAGAAGCCTTCTGACTGAGAAACAGTAGTTATTTAAAACATCACCTTTCTTTTAGCCAAGAAAGTGGAAATAAAACATTTTGCATCTGTTTCTATAGAAAAATGTCACTTTCCGTGTGAAAAGCCTCGTTCTGTGGTGCACTAATTACACATTTTGAAGAAATACCAAGCATTCTCCCATAACATTTCCTTAAATTCACAGCACTTTATGAAATGGAAAGAAAAACATCAAGCTCAAGAAACGTCACTTCCTGCAATGCTAAGTTTCAGGTTTCTAAATCCAATTCAGTTTGCTTGCATGCTTCGTCTGCAGTCCCACACATCCACTCCTTTCCTCCCCTACAGAGTCAGTAACGCAACTTCTCTGTCTCCCCGTCCACTTCTCCAGTGCCTCCAATGTCTCAAACAGGCCCTGCAGGCCCTACGGCAGCTGCAGCGAAGGGAGGGAAACCAGGAGCTGCTTCAGAGATTCTAGAGTTTTTGAAAATTCTCAGAAAGAATTATAACCAAATTATAACCAAAGCCTTGCTTTGGTTTCCATATAGCTTGTGCTTGTGGTTTCTCTCTTCACCAAAACATCCATAAAGCACCAGAATATACATAGAATCAAGCTGAACAAAATAATGGGCAAATTTATCTATTTGGCAGTTTTTCCTACTTTCCCCTGAACTGTCTTCTCTACAGTGATTAATGGGAAACCTAGTGCAGAAGCCAACACACAAGAAGGCAGGTCTTGGAGAACACTGCAATTGAAACAAACAAAGTAACCCCAAAACAACAACAAAGTACATTAAAAAAAAAAATCACATGAAGATCTGATTAAAGGTAGGAAATAAATTAATTTAAGTGACTAGACACAAAAGACTGCTACCACTTCCATGCCTATGATCTTTCTATTTTTAAGAAGAATTTCTGCAAACCAATAAATGATGGAGGTCACGGCTTTTAGTTCCGTGAATCACTGCCTTAGACAGTGATAATTTCATGGATCAACTTCAGCTCACAACTCCCGATATTCTGGCATCTTGACACAGAAACTCAATTGTCACCTACTGAAGGTGTAACATCTCACAACTCCCGATATTCTGGCAACTTGACACAGACACTCAATTGTCACCTACTGAAGGTGTAACATCTCTCCTTTGTAACTGATTTACATCTCTTCTCTCTCCATGATTATCAGTGACCTAATCACCACCTTCTATTACGTAAAAACTGCAGACAATGTAGTAAAAGAATCTCTGATCAATATTTCAACCTCACATTTTTTCAACAGTTTGCAAGGAGAAAAGGATACTAGTAAGATGAGGAAAAAAACAAAAGTACAGAGCAGTGAAAGCTGACAAGATATACTAAGTGAAGAAGAAAACATGCTTTCAATAAGGAAGTCATTCGCAGGATAATTTTGCTAACATTTCACATTGTCCTGAAAACAAAAAGATGCTAAGTTTAGATATAAAATTAAGGCTTTTCAAAAGCATTCAGATAGAGATATAAGTTTTTCTATGACAACTCACTGATGTATGATACAAGCTCTGTTTACAAGGCAGGTATAGCCACAGAGAACTATATGCTAGGACTTCTCCCAGAGGAAAAGAAAATTAAGTTGACAGAGTAAACTTCATAGTTGGTTCATTCAGCTACACAAGGTAAGTGCTGCTGGTAATTTATGGTCCGTTAGGTGCTCGGAGGCTACTTCTCATTTGTGTGCTCTAACTCCTTGTAAAGACAATAGCTCATTTCTCAGTGAGCTTATCACAGTAAGGTATTTCAAGTCTTCTAATGTGAAGTTTTTAACGTAAAAGTTACTCAAGTAAGTAAGTAGCACGCTGCAAATTCAAACTCCAGTTAGGGGAGCTTCTGTTTGTGCAGCTGTACCCTAAGCATCAGAAGCAGCAGAAATCACTGTTTAGCTATTTCAAGAACATTCATTTCCTCAAAGTTTCTGAACACTTAACAGTTTTGCTTGAAGATGACATACCTAATTCTTATGCATAAGCCGTTTGAGACTGTTAAGGAGTTGATTATGAATATTCATAAGTTGAAACTAATTTAGTAACAAAACCATGTAATTTGAAAAATACAAATCTTCTTTAAGACGACCACTTAACATTGTACTTTAATCAAAAACATATTACTTGGTTTAGTTGTGCTAATTTACCATAGAAGGTTATATATAGTTTGCTTATGATTTACACTAAATATATGAGTATTTAACTATTCAAATGCAACAACCTGACACAGAATGAAATCAGGAAAACAGATACCGACAGCTTCATACTTTCCTGAATTTCACTGCATCATTTATAGATATACCGCTGTACATTTCCGTGGAATTCCTTCCATTTCAGTACTAGTGTTTCCTATCATATTAGACATTTACAAAATGTCTGTTTAATAACCGTTTTTATTTTAGTGTATGCCTTCTGCTATTTAGCATTGTCCTACCTAAACACCTGAAAATATTGGGTTCGCAAACCAACGCGTGAATAGCAAACAGATTAGTACCTGAGAAAAAAAATCCAGATTCTCACTTAGTCAAACACGGAAAAAAAAGCCCCACACCCTGAAGGACGACTGACTACTTCTATTATTGTACACCCTGGTAATTAAGCTTTTAGTGTGTTCTTTTCTTCCCTCATTCCTTCATACAATTTCTATGTTTGTCTTAAAAATTCAGACACTGCCATGTGCTCTGATCAGTTTTGTGAGGTCATAAACACAGTTTACAGTAACAAGAAGCTTTAGGACTATTGGTTGAAGTCCCTTAAATTTGTATGTTTTCTATACAGCTTATTTCAAACCTTTCCTTTCACATGTGCATTCATTTTCCCTTCCCTGCTTCTACATTATATAGGCAAGTTGCAACACATTATGAAGATGCAAATTGTTTAGAACATATTCTTACCACACTTGTCTGTCCTCCAATATATTGCATCCATTTTAATGTATTATTCAATCCATTTTAATGTAAAAAGTTCAACAACTTTTAAAAGATTTATTTCTTGCAATAGTAAGTCTGAGATATTCCATCTACGCAGATATCGAAAACTATCTAACAAAAAAAAAAAAGGAACCTACGGTCAATCTGTAGTTGTATTTAGTTACCCAACAGTGAAAGGTGTTTTGTTTTGTGTTTTTTTTTAAAACAGTTTTTAAAACCTTCTACAGTGTTTGTTGACCTTTAATTAAAGAACTAGATCTGTCCTTCTTTGTGTTAATTTGCAAAAGTCACCAATTGCCAATATTCATCTGATACCAGGACCCAACCAGTATTTTCCTGTATTTTAGAAAAAAAAAATAATCTATATTTTAGATCCCTAGTACTTTTCTTATGTCTAAATGAGCATTAACATCTACAGTTAAGTTACTTTCACTCATTTCTCAATTGAAATCAGAAATTGTTTGAATATAACTCATGCTATGTTTTAGGAAATGAACCCTCATGTTTTAAGCAGTAAAACATGTTATAGTGGTAGAATTTTTTCATGGAACCACGTTTCACAAATACCCAAGTTAGTTTACTCTCTTGAAGCATAAAAAAAGCAAGCTATTAAAAATTTCTTATAGTGGCTTCGCAAGGTACAAATAATGGAAGGAAAAATCTCTATTTCATTGCACATTCACTATCCCAACTGGTTTCTGTGTAGAGATCCATACAGGCTGTAATATTTTGATCTTTAAAAAAATATTAGGAGCAACAGATAGAATTGACAATTCGATGCCATCTTGTGGCTTTTTTAATTTAGCAAATTTAATTTCTATATTGTTCCTTTATTTAAATTAGTACAAAATCTTTACCCAAAAATCTAAAAGTTATTAAGCAACTTGCATGCTCCTGCACAGAAGTAGTAAAAGTAAAAAGTAACATTTGATCCTGCAAGAAGTATTAGCAACTGCTTGCATATAAAACACAAAGCAGCTTTCAGCTTCACCGTCCATGACAGAAGACAATTCAACAAAAGATCGTTCTGTTCATAAAGATGAACGCAGTGAAACCGCAACTCTCAGATCTCAAATGAGAAAGAAAATAAATACATGTGGATGGTAAGCTTGAAAAATTATCTTTAAGAACAGACTTCAATTTATCTATTCAATTTAGGGCAGAAGAGACTGTAAGAACTCAATTTAATTACCAGCAACTATACTATCATTGCCTGAGTGATTTAAAGTATTAAACCTTTGAAAATTCTAATAAAGTCAGCCTAAGGAATTATGCCAAAATCTAAAACAACTGCAGAGTTAAAAAGAATATTATTTTTTAGAAATTAAATCTTTTATACATCAAAGTATGACAAAGCCAAAACAATGGGATGACTTCAAAAACAGGTATCTAACAACTGGTTCAGATGCCCTACTTTAAGCTTGATAGAAACATCTAACTATTTCATATAAATAGCTTGGATTCTGAAAACATAGGGCTTTGTTCTAAAAATCTAAAGCCCTATGTTTTAAATAAAGGAATAAAAATTCTTCCAAAGAATCAAGTAAAACAATCCAACTCTGCAGTATTCCTAATAATTCTCTGACTTCCGTTCATATCAAGAAAATTCTAATAATATTTTAAGTTTAACCAGTGTTTCACATCACCATTTTGTTTACACATGAAACTGGTATAGCTAATTTGCATACTCCTATGCACACAAATCTGCATATACAGTCCCCCAGGAGACATATTTAAATAATAAATTGCAAGCTTTTAACTGCCGTCCTAATTTTAAACTATGCTATAAAAAAACCAGAATGTGATAACAAGATCTTAACTATTGTGCAAATACTGCTAATATCACAGTCATTTTAAGTCCCATTCCTTGTAATACTAATAAAAAGGTCATTTCTACTGTTTACATTGTTTCAGCTTCCTTACAGCCTAGAAAAGAGAGTGGGAGGTTAAGTAGAATTAAAGATATTTTTATAGAATGAATTTAAAAAGGGGAAAAGTTTACCATTATTTATCAGAGGCTTCTGATACCAACTGCCTAAGGAAAATAACACCATAGCTTCACTATTCCCTACTTCAACAACTAAACTAATGTGACAAGACAAAAGGGGTTAGTAAAAGTTATGTAAATCACATTTATTTTAAAATACAAAACAACTTCTACTGAAGTTCATGTCTTATCAAACATAGTTTGAAGAAAAATACCAATGGAAGACTGCTAATCCTCAAATCCGGTTTCAAGAAAGAAAACCTGATGCCCATCTTCTTACAAAGATAAGGCAAATCTCATTATAGTTTTCAAAATACCATTAAAGTTAGTACATGTAACAAATTTTTGCAAGTGTAAGGAAATCAGATGTAGACAGTCTCTTCTGAAGGAGTACAGCATTACAAGGATGGAGGAGAGGGAGAAAGGAGAAGCAAGGAGGTTGGCAGAAATAAAACTATGCTGATGTCACCAAGGGACTAACTGAATCTTAGAAATACTAATACTTGTTCCACAGCATTCAAATTCAACTTTTGTTTACAAATCTGGTCCTTTATTAATCCATTATAAAATTTAAACCGACAAGATTACACAAATTCTGGAACATTGACATAGTGAAACATAACAAAGAACAGGACTGATGGCTTTTTTCAGTAGCAGGTTAGGCCTGGAGATCAGTGTCATTGAAAGACATGAAAAATACTGCAATTTCTTGCTCATTACAACCAGTTTAAAAAAAGTTTGGTTTAAACATGGAAAAATATGACTGAATTAACTGGACTGCTTATAGATAGCTTAGCCAATATTCTGGTTCTGCAAAGAAAATGGTTCTAAGTAACACAAATACCAACTGAATCTAAATGAATACTGTAGTGACTAGTGATCAACTAGGGACAAAACCATATAAATATGCTAAAAAAATAATACTAAAAATTACTGAAGATGCTTTTGGAAGGAGTTAATGAAAGCAACAATTACAACAATTACCCCCAAAGCTAAGATTTCAAAACATTCCTGAGTTGTCTTCAATGAAGTGTGCTAGAGCTCCTCCCATCTTTATCCTTGCACAAAGTAGCAGTAAAATTAAGATCTTCATCTTGAATTTACGTCAGTCATGTAATTTCAAACTGTTGCTATTGAAATAGCAATTTTGAGCTGAAGAGGAATGCTGGTGACAAAGCCAGATTAAACATGTAAGCATTTCCATTTTCCTGGGGATAAGCGGTTTTCATCAAGAAACAACAACTCTTAATCCTGAGAAAAGAACCGCAGAGGTTTTGTTTGTTTGTTTTAAAAATAAAGGCCTGCCTATACTATACCTACCTATGTTTATTTAAATGACTCATTCCCTTGAACTGAGTGAAAAAAGTAGGTATCACAAACATTTTCGCTTAGAATCCCTTTGGTTAATTATCTAAGCCAGTCTCTTGCATGTTACTGGGCAATCAGTAAGATTTTTGACAAACACAGTTTGAGAAAAAAAGGATTGCTTCATCTTTCTCAAAAGTCAGGTGCAAAGATTTATACACTGCTGGTTTTCTGTATATTAAGATCAGAACATGCCACATCGACTCAATATAAGTGGAATTTGCATGACTGTGAATTTACTATAATTTGCTTATGTTTTCGTCTCCAACTTTCAACTTCATGCATTCATGAATCTCTAGTTCCAATACTACCTGTAACTGCAAGTATCAGTCACTCATACGAAGTGGTTTTTCACCAGAAATATCGCAAAATATGGAGCTCAAACAGTTCATTTGCACAAAAGCACTGCTGACATGCAAACTCTAAACATATGTAGAAAAGCACTGTTATTTTTCTATTCAGATCCTGTTTTGGAAATGGTATTCAAGGGAAAAGCCATATGTACATTAAAGAAAACGTTGCTCAGTACAGAGCAACACCCACTTACACCTGCTTTCAGCGAGCAAAAAATTTGCAGAGGAAAAGGCTTAGAAGACCTCAGAAAGGTTCCTTTGCAACTTCTGGTAAGACTTTGCTTTGTGTGAGAAGAATATTTTTAAAAGCTCTGCAGGTGCCTAAATGAATACAAATGGATCCTTAACTTCTACATGAAATTTTTTTTCCAAAGAAGTCAAACTGAACCAAGACCCAAGCAATTGATTAACTTTATGTGATGCTGCTCAATGTCTCAATGCAACAGAAACTGATGAGGCTCTTTCCAGACTCCCCTTGGTTATACTGAATCCTGTTGCTAGAACAGGGGATGCTGTAATATTAGAATTCTAACACATAGGAAGCCATTAAAGACCTTAGGGTTTTTTGTGATTGCTTGTTCAACAAGTTACCCAACAAAACTTTCTTCCAGTTGTACTTCACCCTGATGCGATCTTCTCCTTTCTATTCACTGAAGTTTAAATATTATTTTTCCGTACCTTACCAGTTTTCACAATCCCAGCACTATGGTTATATATTACATTATGTTACAAGAAAATATAATTATCATGGGTGGTCATGGCCAGTGAGACGAAAGCAATTTTCCAAGTAATCACCTTGGAAGACTTACAGTATCAGGAGAAAATCCTGAAACTGTACTCCTTGAGGAGCCAATGCACAAAGCTGAACAGTGGAGTGATGAACTCCTAGTTGTTTGTGTTGCCTAGAAAAGTAACTGCGGAGTTCAAAACCAGTATGAGCTTTTTCAAGATCAAAAGCTTTAGCTGCAGCTGTAATAAATTGTAATAAACAAGCCAAGAGATAAGAGGGCTTGAGCAATGACAGTGATGATTATAAGAATACAATGGACTATGGCCACTTTGACATCGAAAGGGCTATTCTGAACTGTCACAGGCCAGGGAAAAGCCTAGAAAAATGTTCTAATAGCAGATTGCCTTGACACTCAAGGCTTCCTCCTTTATGAGTAACAGCTAATTACTATGCAAGTTCAGTTGCAAAAGAGTAGGTGTTTTTTTTAAACCACAAAAGGTGATGATCTTGAGGCCTGTCATAACTGGAACAGCCTGCCAGTTATACTAAAGTACAGATCCATGCAATCAGTCAAGTAATACAGGTAAGGAAATTTATGCTATCTCAAATTTTCTTCTTAACTTTTTGTGTATTGCTTTACTTTGCAAGTTGTACACTAAGACACCCCAAGAGAACCTTGATGGATACCCACTTGCTTCACCGGCTACAGCAAAGTTAAGTGATAGCAACTGTATGTATAGGAAATAAAAAAGTACTATAAAAAGGAAGGAAAAAGAGGTATATTTATACCAGTTATCTGTGCCATTTGCAAAGAGAGTAGCAAACCTCCAGCGTAACATCTGTTAAAGCCCTCATATCAACAAACTCTCCATTGAGACAGAGCAGATTGACTATCTTGGGTGCTGGTGATAAAAATATTGACAAAATACGGAGACACAAGAGATATTTGTATAACATCAGGCGAGCGAGTAGGGAACAGAACAGCAATTTACTGCAAAAATTTCTGAGTTTAATCCAGCATGAAAGTCTTATGACTTCTGGGCTCACATATGCTGCAGTTATCCACACGCTGTAATTCCCCCAAACTAGAAAGAGTGGACATTTTAATCTGCTTGCAAGGTAACTAGAATAATGTCTCTAAACATTTGTCCTACCCCAGCTGCATAAGTTCACAGGTTCATTTTCAATTGTTTGTTTTTAAAGAATATGACAAACAAACAAAAAAACTGAAGAATGAAAATTAACCAAAGAAACACCATATTCATAAAAAACCAGACTTTGTCCTGCTCTTACTCTACAGATCTTAGTGCTTTAACTCATTTAAAAAACAGACTGAAAAGAAGAAAGTATGTTGTGTACCATTAAGATGTGAAGTGAATCAAATTAGGATGCAAGCAGAAGTTTTTGGTGGATGGTGGTGGGAGGACGATGGGTGAACAGACTTTTTTTGTTTGCTTTTTAACACTATGGCTACACACCCTTGATCATAATGGCAGCAAAAGCTATCACATCTCCAGGGCAAGAACACAAATTCAGTCATTCCCTGCTTTCTCAAATGCTTAATTTAAGCCTTACATTTACAGTTCGCATGCTCAGAAAATACCTGTTTGCCAAGCACTATACATAAACACAGCATCATTCAAAGTTAAAACAGGTGAGAACTGCAACAAAAACTTCAGACAAAGATTTCTGCAATAAAAGCACCTCTAGCCGGGGAGATGGGAGTGAACGTACTCCCGTTACTGCTAGCCCAGGTTCTGTTCCCCATCTCCCTTCCTCATGTGCGACAACAGAACGCTCTTTGTCAACAGACTCAGAACGTGTTCAGAGGAACTGATCTACACTCAGTTTTTAATCACAAGAAGCCAGGAAATCTGACACATAACAATCTGCCCCCCAAATACAAACTTATTGGTCATCTTGTGACTAAACTTTTATTTCACTAAAAATAATAAATCCAAGAGAAACCAACTATTTTGAAGAGACACAGAATATCTTACATTTTCAATGTACACGCTGCCATATGAAAAAGTACTATTTTGAAAACTATTATGACTAGAGCTGACATTTGATTGCAATGTTTCTTTCTGGCTGGTGATTTCAAACACTTGTATGAAGTAAAGCAAAATATTTCAGTAGGTTTAACTTCAAAGAAAACACATCTATTACTGGATCAAAATGTTTACATTCACATTTCAACAAAATAAACAGATCCTTGGAAACATTTTCCCACATTTTAAGTCAGGGCATAGAGGCAATTTGGAATTCAAAAGATATACATACAAACTTCAAGAACCAAACCTACGAAGTTCATAAGCAGTGTATGAATAGTGCCTCACTCTTAATATTAAACTTTAGGAGTTACACAGTCTCTAGCTTCCCATGCTTTATATATATATAACACAGTAAAACATCATGGAAAAAAACCTTGTGCTCTTCAGTATCCTCAAATAGCTGCTCCCACCACTAGTAAAAATCATTAACATATCTCAGTGCAATACTCTGAACTCTGAGCATTTCCAAAATTTACAGTAATAGCATCCCACTGATACGAGTCACAGCAGCTCTGACAAACTGTCTTCTAGACTACCTAGATCTTTTACTGGGACTGCATTATGTGGAACTTCCACACACACCCTCAGAATTAAACACCTAGAGTAAAAACATAATGCTTTTGGTACTGTTACATGCCATTTATAGTCCTGTTCTCCAATTCTCTCTCCCTCCAGTTTTCCCAGTGAGATCCGTTGCACTACATACTTTTCACAAAACTCTCATTCCAGAATTCTGTTTTAATTAAAATACAATTTTAATTATGAAAGAGCACTAAAATCAGACCTAAATATTTATTATTTCCCCCTCCCCCCCCGCTTCCTCCAAGAATTTTCCACTCAATGCAACTGGGTAACTCCAAAAGGTCTGAAGTTTCTCCCCCAGATGTAAACAGACAAAAATGTTAAAATACTTTGCAGGGATCACTACTACGCAGCACTAAATCACGCTACTGTGCATGTCAGTGGAAACGGCCAGGAAGCTGCCTGAACCCAAAGTTCTGTATTTCCTAGATTAAGCCTTTATACTTATCCAACAGATTCCAAGATTAAAAAAAACCCCTAATAATCCCCAAACACTACAACAAATTAAAACCTTCTGTTTTGTACCCAAAGAACGAACAGACAATGTACTGTTAAACTTTCAGTTGTCTTCATTTAAGTGTGTTCCTGAAGCCTGGCTCTTTGACAAAAAAAATTTATACAGCCTTCTGCTGGGGCTGTTTTACTTCAAAAAGAAATCACGTATGTGAATCAAGCAACAGAATCACAATATTAATCATCACATAACAAAGTCACCTGGGACACAAAAGTATTTTAGTCACATATCATAGATTCATGTTGAAGACAAACAACAGAAGAACATACACCATCATAGCAACAATGCTTTACTTGTGTGCTTCTTCACAAATATTTAGGTCGAAAGAATTGCCCTCAAAATTTTTTTGCACTAGCATGCATGCAACAGAATTTGTCTATTATTGCTACCAAATAGATTGTGCAAACTGCTATTGGTATTTGTATCCTGATAAACATATTATTCATACCACTACCTACTGTAGAATATAAACGCTGATGATGTTATATGCCTATATCAAAAACTAACTGTAATGGCAATAAATCATCCATTAGCTTAAAATACAGGAAGGATTCTGGCTGTACCACACAAGAGGAATTTTTCCATTTGGCCTTCTGCCTCTACTTTCAGCTTCCTTTGGCATTATATCTAAATTCCCCATTATTCTTCTCTCTTTAGTAGAGAAGATTAAATTAAGCCCTTCTCAAAGCACTAAGGCGACAGCATTCAACTTTTATTTTTTCATTTTATACACAATCCACACACTAGATAGAAGCTTGCAGATAGTCTGTCTATGCATTATGAGATCTGGTTTATAATACGACTGTGCTTTGAAATGGCTAGGGCGCAGCTGTATTTTTGGTAGAGCAGAAATGCAGTCCTCTTAAATGAAGGTCAACTGACAAGTTCCCATTCATACAGTCTGGGGCCATTTTATTCAAAGATGAAGACAGGATAAGGGCTGTAAAAAAACTCCACAAATTTTAGGATCTTCCTATTATGCTATCACTTTTATACAGTCTTCCTCCATCACTGCAGAAAAAATAATCCCTTGACTAAGCAGGCACACTCAAAAGCATATTTTAAAACAGGTTTTGAAAGTTTTCAATTGGTTGCCTCTCTCATTCTCTCCATACATACACACACAAATTCATCTTCAAGAACTTCCCACTGTGAATAAATGTCTAAGATGACAGACTATGCCAATCAGCACAGACACAGGTGAGGTTCACTGCAACTATTTCTGCTACTCACATGTTAGCAAATATCAGTCATCCATAATGATCCTGTGGATTTCACAGTTTATCTGAAGAAAATCTGCCTTAAGCAGCAAGACCTCTTCAGCTCTCCTTCAGCCCTCACATCTGTCCTGTTACTTCAAATAGTTGTTTCGCCTTTGAAAAGTCTACTGTCAGTGACAAAAAATAAGCAAGATTTTTTTTTTCTATAGCAATCTGTTGCAAAGTAAGACCCCCTCACTGGAAAACTGAGCACTTAGGTGGCAGAAAATAAAAATGAGTAAGCCACCAAGAGCAGACAATGTTTTGGAAGAAAGTTAGGCTTCCAGTGCCAAGAATGACCTTGCTAAGAAAAAAACCCCCGAAGTGTAACAAGATTCCTCTGTTACGACACCCTGGAACTTTCTGTACATGCTTAGGAGGGCTTCATAAACAGATTCAATTTCATAGGGACTCATCCAATAAATTCCTTCTCTTAACCTAGTGGTGCTCTACTTTTATGAGAAAAAACACCAAAACAAAGTACCAGCATCACCTTTTGAGAAAGTGCAGCATACTAATTTTACGCGGAGCTCAAAAGGCTGGTAATAAGTACAAACCCTCACACATCTCTATTTATTCCTGTTCTTCTAAAAAGACATTTTGAAAATGTATGAAACCCTAATTATTCAAAAGCTTACGCCAGACTGTATTTCTTCCTTATTGCTTAGCTTCTACGTTGTCATATTCTTGGGTAAATGAATATATGCCTATTTTGAAGGAAAAGCAAAAACCCTTGTCTTCTCAAATAGACATTTTTGTCACTGACTACTGCCTAATTTGAAGACAGACATCTGAAAACCAGATAAAAATAATGACAAGGTACTACCAGTAAGAAAGCTGTTCTAAAAAAGAAAACCAATTTATTATTGCCATCAGATCTCAATCAACTGGGATCAGATATTCTAGGAAGCACATTTTCCATTCAAGATGACAGAGATACCTTAGATTTAGCGATTTCATTAGCTCAGGGCAGCTATATAGGAAGACAGCTAGTTTACTTCCCAGGCCAGCGGGGTTTCAGAGACAGCCCTGCCACACAGCATGGAGCTGCTATTTATAAATCTTGCAAGCATCTCATGTATGCCGCAGCATTGTTTCAAGAACAAGCAAGCAATTCTACACAGAGTCATCAGAGCTTATTAGCTCCAGCCACACGGGACCTGAACCAGCTCCACCAGACCATTCAGAGTAGGCTGATGCATCTATTCCCTAATGGTCGACATTCCACAAGGCTTATTAGATAGTGTGCATTATCATGTGAATACACAGATCCAGTTTTAATCTGGCACAGGTCCCAACCAACCTGCTAGTGAGAGAAGTACAGAGATTCAAGAGACGTGCTCTAACTTTCCCCGCTGCATCCAGCATTTCCCACATCACTGACATATGTCCTTGCCCATTCCCTTCCCCCAGCACACCTCAGATAAGTAAAAGTTAATTACACATAACAAAAAACCCTCCTCTTGTCATGAGGCAAACCCAGCATAAAAGTACAATTACTGGTGCATAGTTCCAGGCAGCACTGTGTAGGGTCAACTGTAAAGGAAAAAAAAAAAACAAGATTTTTTCACAGCAAAGACATCTTCTCTGTATGAGGTGACCTAGATTCTCAAAAAAAGGGATTCCCTTTTTGTGTTTTATCCAGGCCTCATTATGTTAAGAAGGATTTTTTATTCTGTATTGTTGCTTTGCTTGCTTACCTAGAAATGCAATAGAAATAGAAAACTACTGTTCTCTTTTTTGCTCTATTATGCTTCTTACTGATATTAATAGAGTTACAGGGCTTTTTATAGTTGGCAAAATAAGTAAATCCAAGGAAAACAGTAAAATGAA
>NW_009623711.1:43671-65992 GCF_000690535.1 Cariama cristata
TTGGAGTGGGGGGGGGGGGGTGGGGGGCAAGTCAGGTTTGGTCTCCCAAGCTTTATTTCTTTTCTTCTGCAATGTAAACCATAATATTCAGACATGAGTAAAGCACAAACATGCACCAACCGAAAATTACAGAAAAAGTATTTGTAGAAGTCTGAATGCCTAGTTACGCAAATCCTGGAGAGGAAAAGAGTTAAAAGACTCAAAAGACTCTGCAATGTGCAAGCCATCATCCAAGGTCATGAGACTTTTAAGAGTTTAAGAGAATGACGCGGGGGGGTTGTGTGTTTTTAAGAGGTTTTTCTTTTTTAGATGACAGATGGTCCTTATAAATTTACTCCAGTAAAATGGATCAGTGATAGAAAGCTTTGCAGATGCTGATTAAGAGTTACAAGAATATTTATCTCTATATTACACAAAAATACAATCTTTTATTTTAGGCCAAATTTTATGAATTCAGCATTATTACATTAAATATATGCGGTATTTTTTCCATGAAACATATACCTCCCTCAATATGCTTTAATGATTCTTAATACTATGTCTTGAGATGGACAAAATACAAGGGAACTGTCTCCAATTTCTTCTTCTTTTAGAAGCCACTAAAATTACAGAAAATAAAAAGCCTGGAATTTAAGTTTGAAATATAGTTTAAGAGAGCAGAAAAGAATAAAAATTCTCTAGTTCTAAACCAATATTCTCTGTCAATTAACACAATACAAACTGATGTCTAAGGATTTCCTCTGAATCACGTATTTGAGAACCAGGAGTCCCGGTGACTCCAACTCTACATTAGTAGTTTATGTGAAAAAAAACCCTCAGGCTCATGAAATTAATCTAGAATCTTACACACATTACAGAAAGAATTAGGACAACAGTTATTCAGACAAAAAGCACTACTTCCACAACATAGTTTCCTTTTCCTTGGACATTGCTAAAGGGATAAGTTTAATGTGAATTTCAAAAGCGGAAAGTCTGCAGGACAGGCTGACAACTAGGAGTATGCAAAATCATTCTGTATAGTGACTTGATTTCGTTGTTCATCAGAAGCATATACAAATGAACATTTACTGTCAAAGGATTTTTGCCGCAAAGCAAAATTAACTCTGAAATAACTGGAAATCAGTTCACTGATATTAAGTACACTACATGATAAAACTCAGCACATATTAAAATCAGCTTTTCATTAATACACATTGACTAGGAACTACTTCAAGCTGACGGAATCATTAACATGGAACAATATTAGGAAAAAACAGATACATGAAACTGGTTGGCCAAGCTGAAGTAGTTCTATCAAACTAGGTAGCATGCAGGGTGTTTGGAGTAATTTTAGTTCCCCCAACACATCAAGGAAAGGGCGGCGGAGAAACTCTTAAAAGGGGACTTATTCTCCATTTTATGATCCAGGTTTTGTTGGATACCAACAAATATTGCTTAAATTTACTACAAGGAGAACCTCTTGGATCACTGAAGAAGATTTTTCCACAGATTTTGTTGGTTCTCCTAGTTTAAGCATCTGTGCTTGAAGAAAAGGCTTCAGGCACTCAAGACACTTGCTAAACCTTTGTTATTTCTGTTGTAAACCCTGCATGTCCCACAGAATTAGCTGTAAATGACGATACCTACAGGATGGAGCTATAGGAATTAATGTACTAAAGCTACTGAGGAAATGTGACAGACTGAAAGAATCAATACAGGTCTCAACCCCAAGACACGTGAAATTCTGATAGTTCTAAAAGTCCAGCTCTTCAATTTCATATTATTTAACATTAACTAAACATCTGCGTCACGAATTTCAACTTCAAAACCAGGAATTTTTGAGGCTGATAAAATGCCTGCATATTCACCTACAAACAATATACACAGGGAAAAAAAAAATTGTAGTGAGCAGATGAACAGTTGGAGATGCTAATCTCTTAAAAAAATAAAAGTCTGTGTAGCTCATCCAGCAGTCCAAGGAAGAGTGCTGGGCAGGAGGTGTGCATCCTGTTCATGAACCTGATGGGTCAAGACACTTCAAATCATTGGGAGAGAAGTGCTGGATGCCTGAAGAGCCTGACAATAGCCTAAGGGAAAAGGGTCTTCCTGTGTCTGTTGCAGGAAGGAATCAGGCAGAGACAAGGGGCTGGACAGGTGGCAACAGCCAGAAGAACGCATTTTTCTCCTTAGGTGTAAGAGCTGGTGGCCTATTAACTCCCATAGCATACCATCTTCCTGCTTTAAGAGATTTCATATGTAGTATCAGTTCTTCCCTGATGTCTCACTTTCTGTAAGAATTTACGTTTTCCCTTCAAATTGTCATGCTGGAGGTGTGAGGGTGCGAGCTAGAGGTAAGTCATAAGGTAAAGGGAAAAACAGAAGTCTGTTTTCCACAGATGTTTTTTAAACTGCCTGTGAACATTTGCTACTTCTGCTGGTTGGCCTTCTCTCCCCTGCTGTGCTGAATCAAAGCTTCATAAAGTCCCTGCTTTCTCAGAATGCAGAAGGAACACTTGTGACAGGCAGAAAATATTACTGCTGGCACTGGATTGCCAGTTCATCAGGGGAGATCCACGCAACCAAAACTACTGCACAATACAAATGCAATTATGTTGTCCATCCCCTGGAAAAAAAAAAATCTGCATTTAGCACTTGAGATCAGCAATAATTGGACACAAAGCCTGGGGGAAGACATGAAAAATGGGAATACAGAAAAGAAAGAAGATGTGACAGAGAAAGCAAACAACACATTATTGAGGAAAGAAATGTGTCTGGACAGTAGTCCAATACACAAGATTTGCATAACACACAAAACCAGAACAGAAATAAAGTAGAACAAAACCATTCTGTATTTTGGCTTTTCAACGAATTCTGAAGTACTCCAAACCTTTGCTCTTCACAGGAAGCTGTGATAGGACAACGGTTGAATTCCAGTTGGATACCCAGAACATCAGTTTACTTAATAAAAAAATGCAAGCTTGAGAATTATGAAACATCCCCTTGAAATGTTTCATCAGGCAGATGGAATAAGAAGCACCCTCCTACTTTAAGAGATCACTTGTCTTTTATCTCTCTCACAACTTTGCTAAGTTAAGGCTTGTGCTTATATTTCTTATTGAATGATATCACTACCAACTACTCATTAGGAAACAAAAAAATGCACGTTTCAGAATAACTGGAAACCTTTTCTAGTTCTGTCATGATTTCAGATTGATCTATATTGCTACATTTCTGTTTTAAGTTTATGACATTCACAGATTAATGAAATCACTAAGTTTATGGCTTGGGTGTGATTAGAATAGAGTGCAAAATCTTGACCATTTATAAAAAAATGCAGCAAGCATAAGCTGGATTTCACAACCAGGCAATGGTGAAAATCTGCTAAGGAAAATAAGGCAGGCAATACTGACACTTGTGGTCATTTCTAGATTGCTATTTTTCATTCAGTTACAAACATGCTTATGATAGTTGAGGAAAATGTTGGGATCACAAAGTAGCCAAGCAAATTACAAATACTCTATGAATCTGTCCTTTCCACTCTAAATTACTTATTGGAGAATTATGCTTTTTGAAGCAAATAAAAAAAGGCCACTGGCCATATACATAATAATTCTTAACACAGAAAATTAAAACTAAGTATTTACAATATTCTGTATTGACACATTTCCAGAAGGAAAAAATAAGGTTCAAAAGCAAAAATAACCAACCTTGGAAATGTTGCCATTAATCATTTTGAACTGTCACTTGCAAGGTTTTCAACACATTACAGCTGAAATAATATTACATTTTACTATGATAAAATGGAATAATCTTTGCAAAGTATTCATGGAGTATCCAGAAAGCACAGTTGACATGCCAGCTATGATATACGTATTTAGATTAACTTTCATGAGACTCATGGCCACCAGGCAGAAAATTACCAAGCAGTAGACACTTATCGCGATCACTCTAAATTGATTTGGGAAACTTCTATTAATAGTGTCAAGAGAGAACTTTATTTGATGGCTCAACCTTAGGATCTGATTTATTTTAAAGCCAGACAGACAAGAATCTGCTGATACCCTCTAAAAATGACGAGCAGGAAGTTTTTTTAAGTTTTTTTTAAGAAAATATTCCAAATCTACATACCTTTGTTTTGCATAAGTCCATTTTGCATTATTCACAGTTGTCACATACACAGGTTATTCTAAGCAGACATCTTTTCTGACTCCTTGCATCTGCTTCTAGTTTTGCAGAACTCCACGAACAGTCAAGCTTTCACTGGCCACGGTAACTCTGTAGTGTTCCTTACACGCTGCACATCTTCTGATCAGAGTAACTCCTTCTCAGTCTTAATAGATGGCAACATTTCAAACACTAACATTGCAGCCTCTAATTTAAGATGTAACCATAGTAACCCTACAGAACATACTACTCCCTAGATCAAGAACAAGCAGTCCGCTGACCCTTCATGGTGAGATTTAGCCAAGATAAAGCTCATTCTAACCTCCAGCCCAGCAAGATTATTCAAACCTTCGTGTCGTATTTCCAGTACAAAGCAAGCTCTGCCCTCCTGAAATACCCAGAAACATAAAGTATCATTTAAAAGTAGTAAAGAAGAAAGTGCTATAAAAGAAAAGGCATTTCTTCCTGAAACTTTGACTCTTTAAAGCTACATCAGTCACACCCAGATAGAAAGTAGTAGAAAAATCAAAGCTTTTCCTTACTTTTTTTGTAAGATGAGCAAAGACCTGCTCATCCTTTAAAAGCAAAGAATGAGTGAACAAAAGAAATTGGTTATTAAGATTTAAGAATTCAATATTCAATTTGTTCACATGGCAAGATAAGGAATTTTACCCATATCAACAGACAACAGCTCTGCCCGAACTTTACAAGCTATGTCCAAGTGATACGGTCACACAATTTAAAAACCAAAGTTGACATCCATTCCCTTTTGAATTTCCTTTAAAACAGATTCAATCTAGAGAACACTGCCCTTGGGATTTTTGTACCTTTAATATTTACTAATGAGCATTTACAGAAAAATAAAAACAGCTCTGCCTACCCCTATATGTAAACATACTACATAGAACTCACAAACCTTCAGAGATACACTTCAGGTATAGTGAAGCAGTAGTAAATAAGTAAGTGGAAACACTATGGAGTTTAATAACCGTTCTGTTGAGATTTAGACTTGTTTCTCTGAATACAACGTTATGTGTCTTATCTGAAAATGCAAAAATCAGACGGAGATTTACATGCTTGTATTTGAAAAAACATTACTTGCTTCCATGTAAATCAACACAGGTAAATTAACTACAAGAATATCTCCCTTGATTTCCTACTCGTAGCTCAGAATGCAGCAAATTGACAATACTCCTAGCCAGACTCTGTCACATATTTGTGTATTTGTATACATACAGCAATAGATTATATAAAGTTCTGTATATTACATAGAGTAAGGATAAGAAAACTTTGCATGTTTTAAGCGGAAAATTCAGTAGACTGAGCACACATGCAACCTCCCAAAGCACTGATTCTCAATTATTCCTAAATGTCCCAGAACAGTAAGTGGTGCTGGACATTGGACTGTCCTCTCTCGCTCCACTGGCCCACTGACATCCCCCCCTTATTTAAATACAACATTTTTACAGTGGAGGAGATACAAGTCTTCACTGATACGCACATTATATTTATATTCAGGGAATATGTTCATGCTCCTAAAACGTCCTCAAATAGGATCATAGGATTTTTGAAAATTGTCATTAGGATAGGAAAAGCATACATTAAAAACAAGACTAAATTAACAGAGAAAGTTAGTGTACATAGGTGATTTAGTTAGGAGGATATAAATCTGATTATGTTTCTAGCAAATTATCAGAATATGCATCTAGAATAGTAAAACACACTGACTGCCTGGGGAAACCTTATTTGCCGGTAAAGGCCATACCTACCCCCAATCCTATTATCAGAGATACCGTATGATAGAGTAATTGTATTTTCTTTATCCTTTGGTTAAAACCCAAAACCACACCACTAAACCACAAAACAAACAAACAACCCCCCCCCCCCCCCCCAACAGTCTGAAGAGCTAGTCATTAGCTTTTCGAAATAGAGTGGACAAACACTGTGACTAATAAACACTTGGGTAAGTATGCTGGTAGCTTTCTATTTTCTGAGCTATCTATTGCAATATTTTATTTATAACACACAGTAAATATAATAAGATGCTTCAGCATAGAGGGGTCAGTCATTGAAAGGACAGAAATGAAAGGAACACAAGTTTCATTAGGACCGCAAAGACCAATTGTATAACACAGGTATGTCTGTAAGAGCAAAAGACATTTTAGATCCATCAATAATTGAAATCAAGTGCCCTCGATTCTGCAATACCAGACTTCGACCTTTAGCAAGGAAGAAAGCCATTAACAGCAGAAAGGCAGCTTAACAGCATGTGCTTATACATTAGTGTTGTCCAGCTTAATTGACTAACCTAAGATTACGAAGAGCAGCGTTTATAGAGTACGCAAGTGTAAAGGAAAGTATGAGACAAGAAATAAATTATTTTTTTTCTTCAGCATGAAGGCACAAAAGATTTATACTCAAAGAGAGCCAAATGAGTTAAATCAAGCTTCGGTATTTAAATGCTTATAATTCCTTTGCACTGCAGAACAGCTTTTGGAATACAGGAATACAGCGTCTAGCATTAAAAATCCCCTAGAGAATCGTAAGTTACAGTGTCAAGGAAAAGTGAAAACAACTTGAAAAAACCCTTAATCATTCATTTAATAATCATACAGTTTTTGTACTATTCACCTATCATTTTGCTTGAACTGAGTATGTATCATTTATCAAATAGAAGCAAGAGCCTGTAAAGCTTTCTGGCTGCCTTTGGATTTAGTCAAAATGAATGCAAACAATCACGTGGGATTCAGCCAAGCAATGACGTTAAATTCTGCTCTGTCAGAAGACAGCATCTGTCAAAGCCCACATTTAAACTGCTGCCTGCCTGTGCAGCAGCTGAAGAACTACGGAATGGATTTTATAGACCAGAATCCTCGGTTAAAACAGCTCAAAACCATTTCTATTACTGCCTAGCAACAATGAAGGAAGGAGTAGAGGGAAATCCTATTACTGAAGGCAACTGAACCACTACGTGCGAGCACTCCCTGCTAACATTACCATTAGAAATATGGATACTGAGGAGAAGAGAACACAGCACTGCATTGTCCGACAAGGGAAACACCAGATGTAAAAGCTCCAATACATCGGCCGTGAACACCAGACAGCTCCGATCAGAACAGAAACGAGAACCACTGTCCTTTTGTTCGAAGGATGAACAAAAAGCCCCAAGACAAGGACGCCACTTATGAGCGAGGAAGGTAACACAGCAAGGAGCAGACAGATGGACAGATTGGATACTGTGAAAAGCAATCGCAGGAAGCAGGCTGTTGGGGGATGTGCGCATGTTCGATAGCATCTTTTTTGCTGAAGTGATGGCGTGCCAAAACTATTTTCTGTGGGTATAATCCTCGCACCATAAATGGCCTGACCAAGGAAGGTATGTCAAATCCTTGCGTGTGATATTCATTCGATTGTCTGTTACCTTTTCAGCCATTGCAGATAACGATCGTTCCTAATTTGCAGAGCCCTGAGATAACATGTCTGTGAGCAGGGAGAAAGAATTCTAGCAGGTTTTCCTCTCCCACTGCACAATGTCACTACCTTACACTTACTAAATGCATTGCTTACCGTCTGCACAAGGTTGGCGTGGCTAGAGAGGAGGGATTAAAGGGATAACATAGCTACTGTAATGATTGCTTTTAACTGAGAAATTAAAAACTCAAACCCCTCCAATATAGAAAGAACAGTTAGAAATCCTCTCAAACTAGGTCAGAATTAATCCTCATCTAAAGTAATCTTTTAAAAAAACTGGTAAAATGGCCACGATGTGACACGCTGAGAGCACCGAACCATCAAAACAGATCACGCAGTCAAATTGCATTATCTTAAAAGTACCTTCAGCCCTTTTTATGCTTGCTTCCCCCCCTCCCCCAAAACACAAGAAAAATGTCATCAGGCTAATATCAGCCAAGCATAAATGGGGAGCGTGCAAAAGACTGGACATGATTTAAACCATCAGCAGTGCAATCAGGCACCACATTTTACAAGTAACATCAGGTTCCCCTGACATCCCAAAAGGAAACCTTCAAACACTATACTCTCAAAATGGTGAGCACGTAACTTATCTCATGCCATCAGCACAATTTCTGTTTAATATGAAAACACTGACTGTTTAACTTGGATTGTAAAATGACGTTCCATCTAATTGCCATTCATTTCTAGTTATTGTTGAAATTTAAATACTTCATCACTAGTGGCAAACAAACAAGATTAATATTTGCAATACAAATTTAAGACCTAAATCTATAGCAATTTAATACGCCACAGAAAGAGAGTGCTTATCTGCAGAATCTACCAACAAGCTATAACAAATCATTAAACGTCAATACAAATGTGCTTTCTTTGCCCAAGGCAATGCTAACATGCAATAAAACAACTGCAACTGGAAAGAGTTCACATACCTAAGGATGCAGCACACTACAGCCACTGGTTTCAGACCACTTTTAAGACATTTAGAAGAGACGGTCACTTTAGAGAACTTTTAAAACAACAACAAAAAAAGGTACCCTCAGGCAATACTCCTGCAGAAGCATGCCTAGCTAGCGGTGCGACTCCCGTATCTGACATTTAAAAACCTGCACAACAAACCTCATCCCGAGTACTGTTTTGTGCAAAAGATTAATGCAGTTTATAAGTGAACTCAGACACATTATGCGAGGCCTAATACGCAACCACTGCTGCTGTTTATCAGAATACCAACTGAGGCTGCCTTTGGAGCTCTTCCCTTTTAATAAAAGAGTTTGCCCACACAGCTAATCAAAATATGAATATCCAGGACGTGTGAATAGGAAGTCGAATGCTTCAATCTGCAAAGCCATATAACTGTAGAGCAGAACAAAAGTACAAGCAGCCAAAACACCAGCAGAGCACAGACCACAAATAAAAATTCAAGGGGCATTCAGTTTATATATTTGGCATTTGATAATGCATCAGTGATTGCACAGTCAAGTGCCAAAAATGAAGTAGAACTATTATAAGTCATATCTCCAGACTGAAGAGTTACATGCAACAACACACCTTCAGAGGACAAGGTGATTGTATAGAGACCTTTTGCTATACTTAGGTCTTCTTATCTAATGACAATGATTGGTGCCTCTTCATAAGCTTTCTGTGAAATCAAATTTTAAATGTTTAGGCAGAAGCAGTAATGCTCTAGCCCTAATTAAAGTCAGAGAAAGTAGTATTTTTACGATACTATTTGATGGTGTTTTTAAAATACAGAGACAGTTGATTACATTACCGTGAAACAATGCATTCTAGCACATAGTATTTTTTCAAAGGTGCAATTACTATTGCTGTATTTCAAATGCTTAATACCCACTGTGCATTTTGAAATGTTTTACACCTGAATTACAAAGAAAACGAGATACAAAATTATTTGGTTTTTTTCAGTCAATAGTTTCATGCAGCTGACAGATAGATGTGGGTCCTTCCTCTATCCATACAATGTCTTTTTAAAGAGCAAACAGAGATTGAAGATTTTCTAGGAAACTCCCACCTTGAAAAAATCAAGGAAATATGTAAGTGAGAAACTACTCTCTAACTTTCTTATGATTCTAGTCTTGTCCCTCACTGTAAAACTTACTTTAATTGCACAATGTAAGCATGCAGTCAGGGGTGGGGGGGTGTTCAGCCATTGCAACTGCCTTTTCTGGGACACTTTCTCAGTGCATCACGGAAAGACAGCACCTGAAAACAGTTTTCAGTTTATACAAATATTTCCATAACTTAAGATTCTCCCTTTCACCTATTGCTCTATGAAAGCAGGCACTTAACACAACACTACCTCAATTAAAAATTAAACACAGATTAGTAGTGCAGTGCAGATTTGCTGAAGTATGTGTATCCAATGACTGCAGTTTTAGAAGTGGAATAATTCAATGTGACAAATTATAGCTGCTACTCTACATTTGTGAAATTCTGGTTTTGACTTTCTTCCTAAGCTGCATACGCATGCAATGGAATGAGAATTAATGATATACTGCCACTGCTGCCCTCCCAACTGGTAGCAAACAATTAATTTCCCTGAGATCCAGGGTACCCTTTGAAGTGACATTTATGTTTGCTTACGCAGAGATATTCTTCCCGAGTAGCTGAGCGTTCACTTAAAATTCACTGTGGAGAAACTAAAAATTACCAGGTTTGAGGGCAGCCGCCTTCTCTAAGGGTGCCAAAGCAGGTGCGAGCGGTCAGATAAGCGCTAAGTCTTCTACATTTGGGTCTCATTTTATTCTACACAAGGATAAGGTCTGAGTTAAAGCAGAATTGAGTACCGTGGAATTTCAGGTTAATGCTCCAGCTGCATACTTTAGACACACACGTTTAACAGCTGTTAGAAACAGAAAATATGTAATATACCACCCGGCAAACATTGTGCTGTCCGGGAAGGGGAGCCGAGCAGCGGCACCACCGCCGCCACCGTCCCCACCCGCGTGCGCCTCCCAGCGGCGGGCAGCGGTAGGGACAGCCCCGCTCCCCGGCACTGCCGAGAGGCAC
This sequence comes from Cariama cristata, assembly GCF_000690535.1. NCBI lineage: Eukaryota > Metazoa > Chordata > Aves > Cariamiformes > Cariamidae > Cariama > Cariama cristata. The sequence continues at coordinate 54,310 of NW_009623711.1, forward strand.
CACCTGCGTACGCGTCCTTGTCTCCGTATAGAAACTGACGGACAGTAATGAAATGAAACCTTAGTTACACGTCTCCCCCTACCCTTTTGAAATACAAATTTTCCCTCGCATGAACCAGGCAGATTGACTGTTAAGTCACGCACATACAATTTAACAACACATTACTCAACTGCCATCTCGTCTTAAATTACTTCTTGCAATGTAAAATCCTGTAATTTCCCATATAACATGTCACTTTAGTTTTTAAATGCAGAAATTAATCCAAATATTGGTTTTAGAAGATAGCACAGCAATTAATAAATTACACATTTATATTAGAAATAGCATTTTCTATGGACTCTTGTTCCAACTGTCATCCTTTTTCCTATACAAAACCCTAGGGCCCAGAAATAAATTAGAGCAAATTGAAAATCACAAACGAATTGCTACTGTGCAGTGAAAGGTTCATTTACGAGATGATGTGATCAGCTTTTAATATGCAGCATCATGAAGCTGCCATATTGACTCTGCTCTTGAATATGAAAAAAATTTAAGAGAAAATGAAGCACGGACTACTTTGGCACTTTCTCCTACAGTTGCAGCTGCTGGTAACAATACTTGAAATTTCCACACGATAGCAGAAGTATAGTAGTTACATATACATTCATAGAGAAAAACCAAAAATCACGTTCATCAGATAGTTTGCCAGAAACTTAGCACTGTGCAGTTTTACTTCCACTTAATATGAACATTCACCCAAGATCTCTGCGTACTAAAAATCAACAGCTTCATTTTAATTTGGCTGCACATGAGCCTGGCACAACAGCCAAGTGTTCCATTCAGTATTTTCCTTCATGGCGGAGTAGAAGGTTAAAGGTGCCTGAAAAATGACCGAATATGTTATCCTGCGTTACCATCCGAGGGCTGCGCAGTGAGGTTACTGGACCCTGAAAATTAATTTTGACAGGTGCATCTTCTCATTGACTTTCTCAACACAGCCGGGGCCGGTGGAAACACGCCAAGCAGTGTACTGTGACTAACACAACTCTGCCATAATCAACCTTGCACCGTCTGTCCCACCACCAATACATGACCATTTTGCAAAAAGGGTTTTTAAACTGTGAGCCGTACTAGCCTCTGCATGTCAAATCAATTTTAATTAATGCCAATAAACCTTCCATCTGGTATCAAGGCCTTTTCATTCAGTCCTTCTCAAACACTGTACAAGGATTTCACAGTCAGTATACATGAAGCTATTTACGTCTACTTCACACTTTTTCTGCTAACATGATCAATCCCCTCCCCCCCCCTTTTGTACCCAGGATGTTTGTCAAAACTTTTACCATGAAAAAAAGCATTTTTAAAAGCTAACAAATCAAGTCAACTTTAATCATAGAACAAGGCTGGCTTTTAGCATAAATCCACCCTTGTTTATGGGCTGATTTTTCAAAAAAATTGAACTCAATTTTAGGTTTATATCTAGTTTCTCATTCTAACCTTTTATATTATGAGTGCATGAAATCAAAGATTCCTGATTTTCTTTTTTTAAATCTTTGCAGAGCGAGCCATTTGCAGACAATTACTCAAAATGAACAAAAGAAAATGAATACCAAAGAATAGCAGTGGATTCAAAAACGATCGGAAAAGCATTTTGCTTGGCCATTGTCTCATATCCCTGTGTTGGATTCTTACAACATGCTTCAGTGGAGAAGACGACACTGCTGCTTTGCAAAGATGACCTGGAATACCAAAAGGTCTCTGTTTCGCACCCATCTCATTGGCCTGATCTCTCTCGTATTTCTTTTTGCTATGTTTCTGTTCTTTAATCATCACGACTGGCTGCCAGGCAGGGCTGGATTCAAAGAAAATCCCATGGCTTACACTATACGAGGATTTAGATCTACAAAAAGCGAGACAAACCACAGCTCTCTAAGGAACGTGTGGAAAGATGCTGTACCTCAGACGCTCAGGCCTCAAACAGTCACCAACTCCAACAACACGGACCTGTCACCGCAAGGAGTAACTGGTTTGGAAAACACCCTCAGTGCCAATGGAAGTATATACAACGAGAAAGGTACTGGGCATCCAACTTCCTATCATTTCAAATACATCATCAACGAGCCTGAGAAGTGCCAGGAGAAGACCCCTTTTCTAATATTGCTCATAGCTGCAGAGCCAGGCCAGGTGGAAGCTAGACAAGCTATTCGACAAACTTGGGGTAATGAAAGCCTGACACCTGGCATCCAAATTGTTCGTATTTTTTTGCTGGGGTTAAGTCTCAAGATAAACGGATACCTCCAGCGTACCATACTAGAGGAAAGCAGACAGTACCATGACATCATTCAACAAGAATACTTAGACACCTACTATAATTTAACCATTAAAACTCTGATGGGAATGAACTGGGTTGCATCTTACTGTCCACACGTTCCATACGTTATGAAAACTGACAGTGATATGTTTGTCAATACTGAATATTTAATACACAAGCTTCTGAAACCAGAACTTCCTCCAAGGCACAAGTATTTTACAGGTTATTTAATGAGAGGTTATGCACCTAATAGGAACAAGGATAGTAAGTGGTATATGCCACCTGATTTGTATCCAAGTGAACGTTATCCTGTATTCTGCTCTGGAACTGGTTATGTTTTTTCTGGAGATTTAGCAGAAAAAATCTTTAAAGTCTCCTTAAGCATCAGACGTTTACATTTAGAGGATGTATATGTGGGGATCTGTCTTGCCAAGCTGCGAATTGACCCTATGCCTCCACCCAATGAGTTTGTCTTCAATCACTGGCGAGTTTCTTACTCCAGCTGTAAATATAGCCACCTAATTACCTCCCATCAGTTCCAACCTAGTGAACTGATCAAATACTGGAACCACTTACAACAAAATAAGCACAATGCCTGCGCCAATGCAGCGAAAGAAAAGGCAGGCAGGTATCGCCATCGTAAACTGCACTAGAAGGACAACGCTCCCTGTCAAACGTACTCCATGTGCAATTTGTAAATACCACTGAACGCATGTACAGTGAAAATGGATGAGCTTAATGGGACAGCTTTTAGTTGATCCCCATCACATAGTGGAGTCTGAAAATTATTTTTTTAAGTTAAAAAAAAAATATAGCTCTTGATAACACTAATATTATGAAACTATAACCAAAAGGTTTTCCCAGAAAATTTGAGGAAAAAAAGATGATGGTATATAAGGATTTTTGTGTCAATGTGCAATAATAAGCATGCACACTTTGGTGGTACAATTGCTGATTTATGTGCCAATAAAATATAATTGAGCATTTTTCCACACTAAAATTTTATTTTTAAAAATGCATTCATAGCTCTAGTTCTCTTCAATGTAATGATTTCTTGTTATCTAGAATTGCTATAAAATGAAAAATTAAAAACTAAGGAAATGCACAAAGGGCAGATCAGTCTTACCTTCAAATACCACATTAAAATTATTACACGCTTCTTTAACGTATAATACATTTAGCAATATCACATTTATAATTTAGTGAGACACTACCAATGACCTCTAAAACACTACAAAAGTACTCCCTTAAAGCAGATCCAGTTTTGGGAAGGTTGCTTATTTTGGTTAAGAAGGAAGGATAAAATGAAATCAAAGTTCAGAAGACTGCCACTTTGTATATCACCTTCAGAAATGCAAGTGGTGTTCTAGATTCTACCATAGATTCAACTAGTTTCTCCTCAAAGATCTGACTAAAAGTTACTTAATTCTCTAGAAGTCATAGGGTGAGCTCCTAAAACCTGGTGCCAAGGAACAGTCACCTTGGCGTCTTCATGCAAATCCACTGAATCTGCTATTAATTTCCTTACATAACGTCAAGGTAACTCAAAGGCTGACAAGAAATGCAAAACAGAACTTCAAGTCTTTCACGACAGTCTTGAAAATGTTCCATTTTGTGGAAAGAGGGAGAAAACCAACCAAATCTTTGTGGATTTTGCTCTTTCCTGCCTGCCAGAAAAAAAGGATCAGTCAAGTGAAAATAGGTCTGCTAGAGAAAATTAAGTGACACACCTTACATTACAGGTGGGGAAGACAAGGTCATAGTAAGACTGAGAGTTCCAGATAGCAACATGGGCAAGAACAAAATCTAAGCAATTTTAAAAATTAAAGCCACAACATGTACCATAGAAAATAAATTGTGAGAAGTAGGTTAGGTCTATTTACAGGTTTCCAGTTTTCTAACAAACAGAACTTTTAAACCTTGTTTTCCAACAGAGTTACAGCAGAGTTGTATCAGATTCAGGTTATTACTGTTTATCACAGTGCCAGGGTAAGCAATACCCACCTCTGATTTAGCAGCAAATGATGGAACTGTGCTTAGTTTTCTGTTTGACTGGGACTTTTTAATTGGACAAAATACAAATATTTGATGTACTTTTATTATTTAATAAAATTGATTATATTTATGGTCTTCAGACTTCACTTCTTATGGGAAAGCTGCTCAGGAAGAAAGAAATTTCTAGCTTTAGCAATACTTGACTTTTCTAGTGTTCCCTAGTTCTTAAAGCCTAGTTTTCATACCATGCACAATAGAGAAATCACAGCAGGTTTTTTTCCTTTGTAATGAAAAGACAAACCATATTACTGAGCAGTCTTAGCAGCCCTAAGGCTGTCTGTATGCAGGAACTTACACACATGACCAGAGCGTATTGCATTGGACTAGTTCTCTGAAGAAATTCTAGGAGCTCCTATTGAAGATGGGTATGGGACATGCTCGTCACAGCTTTTTTGGTGATGCTCCACTAAATTTTGTCATCTGCTGTATTTGAGGTATGATAATTATACATTTGTGCTTTTCCAAGATACCTTAAATCGTAGAAATGTCCATTTCTAGGGAAAGTAAGTGTGTGTAAAAATAGTAACTCTCTGCAGAAGAGATTTGTCCAACTAGATTGAAAGCGTAACCACTTAGTTTACATGATTAGTATTGGCGTTCACGTGACACAGAGATGCAAGCTGCATTAGAAAAAGTCTTTGGGAGTGTTCTTTCAACACCCATTTGCAGTTCTCTTCACACTCAGTTTGCCTGCTTCCTTCCAGCTAACCCAGGCCACAGTTAATATCCCAACTGAAAGCCGCCTGGCTTAAGTTAACTATATGCAAACTGTACACAATAGTGCAAGTTTTAGAGAACCAGAGGGAGAGTTGAAAGCCAGCTACTACTCAAGGGTATTTGGTTCTGGAAGATGTACAGTCCCTTAAGTGGCTTCTCCCCCAGTAATGCTGGCCAAGAACACAGTCCACCCTCTTGGAGAGGACTTCAACACTGTTCCCTGCCTTCAGCACTTTCAAGCTATACTGTAATGTACTCTACTTGGATTTTACCAACTCTGGCTAGTTCAAAATGCTGTTACTGGCTTCTGGGTATAGTCCAAGAGGTTAATAACTAAACCTTAAATAATCTGGCACTTGAATCATAAAGTCTGGCAGCCAAACAACCTCTCGGGTACTCCACTTCGGAGCTCATGCATGATGCCAATCTGCACAAGCTTGGCAGAATTATGGTACAACGCCTACGAGTTCAGTATATCAAACTTCTTGCTAGTTAAAATATTAGTGAGGAGTACAAGAAGTTAAAAAGCCATTTTTAATGCCCTTTTAAGTGTCCAACATAATTTTTTAAAATTTGTATTAATGTTTGGGTATTAGTTGAAACTACTCTATAAATATGTTTGAATCATTATCAAGACTGCCAAAGTCTTAAGCCATTTGTATCCAAGTACTGTTTTCTTGCACAGTTCATTACAAAGCTTTCAGGAGCAGGAGGGACAGCTTGTATGAAATATGTAATTACAGAATGAAAGATCTACATTTCATTCTCTGAATGTTTTTACTGTTTTCTAGCTTGTGTTTAAGCTATTTGCTCACTCTACTAGAATATAAAAACAGTTCATATTAAAAATAGTGCAATAATTATTTATACCATTAAAAGCTTTGACAAGTTCTCTCACTTCCTTTCCCCATAAAGCAAGAAAAAAAAAAATGCATTTTCATTAGCAATAGGATACAAGCTTGTATCTAGAAGTCTAACATGTCTGCAATGCAGTAAAAAAAAAAAAAGATATAACTAGTTTACTCACTGAGGTACAGAAGTAAATGTTACTACTTTTCTGTGTGTCTGCTTCAGGTTGAAAACAAATACGAAGTCATAATGACTCAAAACTTATTACAGGGAAAAAAAGCAACGTCATCAGTACCATCATTGTGGCAAAGAAAAATCTTAGAAAAGTGAAGCATGGTAACAAAAATCAGAAATTGGAATTCCATAATTTTTCCCTATTTATTTAACTTTCAACTAAAAGATTTACACATTGATACTAGATAACCAAAATGAAGTCTCACAAAAAATGTTTATTCACCAACAAAAGAACTGTTCCTTTCACATCTCCAGTTCTATCAGTGATGGGAGTTATTTGCAAATCACACATCAATAGATTTGGGCATGGAAAATGCACAGCTACAGGTTTTCGTGTAGTACAACTGATGCTATCCCCAGCCATTGACAGATTTTTCACAGGTAAAGTTCACAATCTGTTCTAGTCTGAAAAAAGTTACAGGTAAAGGTACTTCCAAGCCTCAGTGGCTGGTCTGAGGCAAAATTCAGTGTCCATTAAGATCTTCACTTAAATGTTATAAATTACTTTTATGTCCTATAAATTTAAAATTATATGATGGCAGTGATCTAGAAGAGATGAGACAGACTGGTTTTCAGGTTAACCTTACTAAAATAATAATTTTAAATTTGCTTTTCCTTGCAGTGCAGTAATATAAACTGTGTCAGTCTATATTTACAAAATATTTTCAGATTATATTAAGACATGCATTAACTGTCTCAAAATCCATACTAAATCAGGAACTGGAGGGGAGGGAAGTACGTAGAAGTCATTACTTTAGGCCACACCCCCCCCCCAAAAAAAACCCCAATTTTCTTGATATGTTAACACAATCTCCAATCACACTTCAATCTAAAATACCTACATAATCCCACAGTGCAAGAAAATTTTATCTCTTGAATGAATACTCATTGCAATGTACAAAAACTTCCTAGGAGGAGATGAAAGGGAAAAGGAAGATAGATACAGAAGCTACTACTTCTTACTTTTGTGCTATTAGCAAGAACAGGCTTGTCACTGATTTGCAAGAGCATCAGTAGTTGTTTACATATTTTTCCAATTTTAAAACCCATTTATGAATCCCTATTTTATGCTGTCAAATAACACAAATAAGTAAATATTGGACAATAATGACACTACAATAACTGCACCTATCAAATTTTAAGAGCATTATCGTCCTTCTTGTTTCAAATTGTTCTTCCAAAACAGCACACGATTCAGGTGGCACGCAGTCTCACCCCTGTTGACCGCAATAATTTCAGATCGCAGATCACACCTAAAAGACATTTGCTGTATGACTATAGATTACACCTCCAGTCCCACCTCCCTTCTCCAGCTCTGCTTTGCAAGACCCAGCCACTCTGGGACAGGAGCCGGGGAGGAAGGAGGGAGGCAGGGAAGCTGCACTGCCAGCTACGCAATGCTCCACTGAAAATGTAGGTCAGAAAGGAGAGAACATTGTCTTTGCTTTGTACCCACAGCAAGAGCGAAGTCAAAGGCTTTCCGGGGCGGGAGGCTGGGGGAGGGCTGTGAAGAACAACTTCTTACAGCAGGTCAGTTAAAAAAGCTCTTGAATGTCAGAAAACAGAAGAGTGAAACTAAAAACGCAGCAGCTGATCAACACCACACAGGTTAAAAAATACAGGGCAGGCTCAGTGGTAAGGGAAAGCATTAAAGTGAGATCAAACTAGAAAGCAGGATCTGAATTTCTAGTGATAAATGTTTGCACCTCTCCCCTTCCAGAGAAAATAAAAATCTGCCAGGTAAATCCATTCTTCTAACAAAATTTTTAGTTTGTGACTGCAATGCATGCTTTCTATTATGGCCTGAAGCAAAGTAATCACAAGACCCAACACAATGGCATGAATTGTTCAGCCTGGAGAAGAGGAGGCTTCGAGGTGACCTCATTGCGGCCTTCCAATACCTGAAGGGGGCCTATATGAGAGATGGGGACAGACTTTTTAGCAGGGTCTGCTGTGACAGGACAAGGGGTAATGGTTTGAAACTAAAATAGGGTAGATTTAGACTAGACATAAGGAAAAAATTTTTTACAACGAGGGTGGTGAAGCACTGGAACAGGTTGCCCAGAGAGGTGGTGGAAGCCCCGTCCCTGGAGGCATTCAAGGTCAGGCTGGATGGGGCTCTGAGCAACCTTATCTAGTTGGAGAAGTCCCTGCTCACGGCAGGGGGGTTGGACTAGATGACCTCTAAAGGTCCCTTCCAGCCCAAATGATTCTACGATTCTATGAATAGCAGGTCAGTAACTCCACAGAGAGCGTTTTACATATATGACTGTCGGTGCACTGTCAAACCAAAAGCAAAGAGAACTAGATCACTTGCATCTAGGATTTACATTTCATTTTCAAAGAAAGAGTTAATTCCAGTCTTCATTTCGTTAACTTCTCTGTTTAACGCGAAAGAAATCTAGCCTGGTACAATATGCTACCTTCCTTTCACAGTTAAATGTCTGCAAAGGAATTTAGCTGAACATGGGATATGGATGAAAACTACCACGTTTTCGTTCTGACATTACCATGGCAACAGTTACAAGAGCTCTCTTAAGCATTTAAATCTGACAGTTTTCATGATAACACTAACTGGATGATAGTAATGATGCATTTTGGTTCATGAGCTAACTGCTGTAGAACTCAAACCACAGGGTACGAACCATTCCCTTCACCTTTCTCAAGACTATGCTTGTGGTCAAAACGTTCTGATTGAGACAGTAACCTTGAATTACTACTCCTAAAAAGAAAAAAAGTCGTTCCAGCACAGGGAGTACTCATGGCTTAAAGCTTTATGTACTCTCAAAGGTTTCCATTTAAATGCTTAAGTTGTGCACAGTTGGTGTACAGGGTGGAGAAGTCAAGACTGCTAACATCTTTGATGGGATTTTTCTCAAAGAGCTTTCATTCACCTGGGAAGGCTTGAGAGAAGAATATGCTTTCTAAAGAGTGAATTGAATTGCTGCTGATATCTTCCAGGTATTATCTCCCGGAGAGAGGAGGAGGAAGAAACCAGTGGTTTTCTACAATCTTTATGAGTTTGCAACCAATATACACTTTTTAGAACAAAAAAAAACCAGTGCAAGCTGCTTTACACCTCACTGGAGGCCAAACTGTACTGAAGAATACACAAATGTGTCTCTGAGGACAAGTGCATCAGAACAAGGGCATCCATTTCCTTTTAGCCCATTTAGCTTTATCTAATATTAATTGTCATTTCAGCTGTTTAATACGAGTATTCAGTGAACCACTCACTCTGATCTCCCAGATGCTCAGCGTGGGCATAATGGAGAAGTCTCTTTTTCTTTACCTCATTAGAAAGCGAAGTGTGTGAAACACATTTCTCATCCTAACATTTTACGGATACCACCTTTGATATTGTCTTGCAATTAATTCAACTGAAAAAGATGAAGAAACTGAGAACAGTGTGAAATCCTTAAAGGTTTAAAATTTCCCAAGATGACAAAAATCAGACCAGAGGAAACAGCCATGCTTGCAAGGATGTAAGAGATTAATCTTTTCAACATAAAAAAAAAAGTCCTCAAAAAGTTATGTATTCCCAAGTTCTTTCCCTGTTAACACTTTCTAAAGTTTTGTATTAAATTAAAAATTAAAAACATCCACGCCATCATAAAAACATGAAAGCCCTCCACTCCTGGAAAACCACAACCCCACCACATCTTTTCTTGTGGAAAGGCCAAGTGTTCCCACACCTCAGTAAGCTCAAAGTTTAAAACAAGAAAAACCAACTGCCACAAGAAATCCTCTGTTAATAAAATACCAAACAAGTCACCAAGGAAAACAAAAACCTTGCTCACTAAATATTTAACATATCCTGCATTTAAACAAGCTGAGGTCTACGAAATACTTTGAGAATAAGAGAGAGATTCCAGGTTTCATTCAGGATTTCTATGTCACCGTCATCACTTCCAAAAAAAGCGTGAATTTAGTACACACACACACAAAAAATCTACATCATAATTTAAGCTTGTTGTGCCATAACATATAGGTTGATGCAATATGATAAAACAAAAATGAAACACTGGAAAACACCATCTGTGACTCAGTAAAAAATTTAGTACTGCCACTTAATGCAAATGCCAGTCTTTTTATAGGCATTCCTCCAAAGTCCACCTAGGCATTGATTTTTGTAGACGTAAAAATTCAACTCAATTATCCAGCTTTCTGAATCAAGAGAAAAACCAATTTCCCATTGTATCATCTTTGAATAATTTATTGTATTGTATTTTATTGATTGTTTTTTGATGTAGAAAAGGGTAACATTTTTATGCCCCAATAATTTAAAGAAACAGGATTACAATTCAGAGGTACTCTTAACATTACTTAAGACTCTAAAATAAAAGTAAATATCATATACATACCTGAGGGGACAACTAACAGATGTGTTCCTCAAAAAGCAAATTACAAAGCTTATGCTGTAAGCACACTGAGGCATACCAAAGAAAAAAACCAAACCAACCCAAAAAACAAAACAAAAAAAACCCACAAAAACCAAACCAGAACCAAAGCAACAAACCCACAGAAACCACATTGTTTCTATATAAATGCATCTTCAACAGAAAAGCATTTTCAATAATGCCTCTATTAATGTAATCAGAAAATTCTGTCTTTCAGATCTAAAATGATTTTTAAAAGCTGATGCAGCAGGTTACTTCTACCATTTCACCAAATATGAAATGGTGTTATCTATTTTGGATGTTAATCACACTACTTAAAAAAGCTAATAGTTTTTTTCTGAATTCTCAAAATGGTAAAAAAAAAATAATTAGAGGAAGAATGATAGATAATCCCAATTCTTTTGCTTTAAAAAAGTTATCATTTATTCAAATTTAAAAGCCATAGCTACTACTTCGTACCACCCAGCTGTGAATTATCCCCTTTTAAAAAGCAGGCAAGTTTGCTTGCTAAATCCAGCAAAGGTATGATTTTCTTTCTAATCAAAATTCAGTTGAGAAACAGATGCTGCAAACAACTTAAGACATCCAACTTTCATTAAAGTTAACAGAGGAATAACAGTTTTCTGCCAATTTGGGGGCTTTAAGCCTGAGTAAAATATAATGCTGCCATATTCATTAAAAAATGCCCTGTCTGGGTCCCTCAACTATTTTTAAATTTTTTTTCCTTTCCACTATTTCCTCATTTTCTACTAGTAGAAGTTAAACAGTTCAAATGATTTATTGTCCAAATTTCATGCTAGCAGAGTGGAATGGAAAAACTAGAATAAAGTACACAAATTACATTTCTTCCCTACCCCTCCTCCTATTCATCAAAAAACTTTATACACATGAACACACACTTTCTCTAAGAACATCTGCATACAGTCCATAAATCGAGCCTTTTTGAGAAACACTACTTTTGTAAGACTCCTTATGATAGCCAGTCAAATATTAGTATTTTACCTTTTCCAGTTCTCTAAGAGAAAAACAACTATGCGTCTCATATGAAAAATTTTTAATTGTAAAAGATTTTACATAGAATAAAGGTTGCTTTCCCCCCCCCCCCATTTCTTACCACAATTTTCTCTTGGTATTTTGT
>NW_009623711.1:66023-112624 GCF_000690535.1 Cariama cristata
TAGCACCTGAAGCACTAATATAATACTTGGATTCATCATACCTTGATTTACTCATAGAACAGATGAATCCTAGAATGTTCATGACAAAATTGACCATCATGAGCATTAAGTGCCTTTTTTTTTTCCCTCACTACTAGCGTTACAATTGAATCGCAGAAAGCAGTACATGCTATTATATTCTAGCTAGGATATAGCAAACTACTTTTGAATCAGTTTAAAGTTCTGAAAAGAAAATATTTACTGGTACAGTCTTTTCAGCATATACAACTATGATCCAGTTTAAAGTTAAAATAAATTGCAGAGTTGGACAGTGCTTATGCTCTGAAGGGATGGACTGATTCAACCACGTCAGAAGGCTGAGTAGCTGGCCTTCACACTATTTATCAGATCCACATCTATAATGCAAGGTGCTGGATAATTTCCATTATTTTCTATGACACTTAAAGACTCTTGGGCAAAAATAGCTTTGCATATTTGCTGAACATATTTTACACTGGCTTTGTCAGTTACTTGAAGTGAAAAATGATCACAATGAGATGTGTTGCCATAGAAAGAAAAAAAAAGACTGCCTTCCCACCACAACCAACTAAAAACTTCAGCATTTCATTGGTTTCAGTGGCCAATACAGACACAAGAATCCATGTTAATAGTTTTTCCCTAGCTTTTGGGAAGTCAACAAAAACGGAATTTGTTTTATAATGGTCAATAAAGCTTTCTGTTCTTGCTATCCTACTTCCCTTTGACAACTACCTCTTCACAGCTAAACTTTTTCTCAAGTTATTAAAAGATGTGGTAACCCACTAGAAGTGAATCTGTGCAAGATGCAATATGAAAAATCTAAGCATTTTTCTAAACAAACCTCATAACAATCTCTCTCCCCACCCAAACACCTCAAGAACATGCTAATGATGAAGCATGCTCTCACAGAAATTTCTAACTGGTCATGTTTTAAACAAGTGAACATCAATTCCCAAAACATTGCTTTTTTAAGACCCCATTCAGAAGAAATAACACAAACCTGTCTGGTTCTGGTAAATACCAAACTACAGTTTGTGAATTTTCTATACAACATTTTCAAAGCTTACTAATAAAGCTTGAGTCTTTTAGATGTCATCAGAGGACTGGCCATATATTGCAGACCAACTCTATGCTTAACAGTAGCATCAGATACTAGACCAAATCAAATTGACTTACTACAATGGTTTGCCAATATACCAATACAGTTTTAAAAAAAAAAATCCAGTAAGTAAAAGTAAATGTTGATTAGGATCTGTTATTTCCAATACTCCCTCCCTAAGCAGCTGATAAAACTTATCCAACAATTCACAGAACTGTTACCTGAATTTCCCCATTTACTGAAAAACGTAGGATAGAACACAGAAATTCAGCTATAGAGATTCAGCTCTAGGGCTGTTTTAATGTGAGACTATACCATCCTCCATATGTGCAATACGGAAACAGAAATTATAAAAAAAATTTACTGTGCTGCTGCTAACTACTTTAAATGAAAAATATATTAAAAAAAGTAGAAATACTTTGTAATTACTGTCCATTATAGAATCATAGAAGCACTATGGTTGGAAGAGACCTCAAAGATCATCAAGTCCAACTGTATACCTGATGCCACCATGCCCGCTAAACCCACTAACCCATGTCTCGAAGCGCCACATCTAAACGTTTTTTGAACACCTCCGGGGATGGTGACTCCACCACCTCCCTGGGGAGCCCATTCCAATGCTTAACGACTCTCACAGTGAAGAAGTTCTTCCTAATGTCCAGCCTGAACCTCCCCTGGCACAACTTGAGACTGTTTGCTCTTGTCCTATCGCTAGTTACCAGGGAGAAGAGACCAACCCCCCCCTCACTACAACCACCTTTCAGGTAGTTGTAGAGGGCGATAAGGTCTCCCCTCAGCCTCCTCTTCTCCAGACTGAACAACCCCAGCTCCCTCAGCCGCTCCTCATAAGACTTGTGCTCCAGGCCCTTCACCAGCTTTGTCGCTCTTCTCTGGACACACTCCAGCAGCTCAACGTCCTTCTTGTAATGAGGGGCCCAAAACTCAACACAGTATTCAAGGTGCGGCCTCACCAGTGCCAAGTACAAAGGGATGATCACTTCTCTAAGACTTTATTCTTAACTTTAAAATTTGAGACACTTCAGTAAGTGTTACATAGTACATCTCTTTCTACTAAACAGAGCGAGAAAAGATGCAAAAATCAAGCAAAGTCACACTTCTGGGGAAACACATAAGCAGGACAAGCACCAAAGAAATTGTAAGAGAAAATATTCTGCCCTAAGCAGCTTATGTAAGTAAATGAGAGGATACATTTTAAGCGGGAGGCTTCAAATGATCCGTTTAAGTAGTGGAAATGAGTGGTTTTCCTTGTGTAATGACAATGGAAGTAAAGTCTGAACGGAATGACTATGCCCTAACATAGACAGTTGCTATTAAACATGCACAGTAATTTAATTTCCTATTCCCTTCTAACCTTAAACACTCCAAACATCCTAGGTAAAACTGGAAGCAAAACCAACTACCCTTGCATTTGCTGACCAAAATAAAAATAGAAGTTAAAAAGACGACTGCAACTTTTTGGGGTGTTTTTTAAATATGCACAGAACTACTGCATTGTGAAAATTTTAAAAGGTACTGAATTTACATGAAATCCAGATCTCGAACTGTGCATGGTGGAAAACGCAGTCTTTACAGGCTAGTTAATAAAACCCATCACAGTTCTATATAATCTAGCCATTACTACCTGGACTGAAGAGCAATAGTTTAATTTTATTTGTGGCTCTGATTCAGATCAAATCTGTAATCCTATGTGAGTTAATAGCGATCACGCACACAGCACTAGGAAGTGGGACCTCAGGAAAAAGAGAAGCAGGAAATGCATGTGATAGTCTGGGGAAGCTGCTCCCAAACTTAATGGGCTAAGCAATGATCTAAAGGTTTATAAAGATTCAAGTAAAGGTGAGAAGTCAAAGCATATTAATTTAAATGCATTAAATCCCCACATGAATTTTCTAACGCAGGAGTAAATTGGCCTTCACTCACTGTAAACCAAGGAAATTAAACTACAGCTAACTAAAGTAATTTTATTCCTAAAGACATCACTAGCCAATGGCAATTTAATGCATTATAACTTATGAATGTTGATGCTGTACACTTTGGTAATTTGCTTTAATTTGCTCGAGTGCCTTGATCTAGATATAGCCTTAAGGAATACTTGTATATTGCCATATTAGATCGCATCATCCTTTGTATTAAGGAGAAAAGGTTATTTCTGAATGGCAGAACTACGAAGCACTTGCTTTAACAGGAAAATGGAGATGATTGTCAAAGATTCTTAGCTTCCTAATGACTCCCAGCCACACTCAGCCAGCAACAGCTTCACCTTGGAAAGACCCGAGGTGTTTAATTATAAAATGAAAAAAAACTTAAGATTTTAACCCTTTAAAACAAATCCTATATTGGGGAGCTCAGCAGCTAGAAGAAAAGGTTGGGAGGAAGTTCCAGAAGATCCTTGAGTCCCTGAAGGGTATTCACTGACTGAGACTCAAAGGCTACCAGGAAGAAAAAAAGGCCGCATTTCAGACACAGGGAAGGTTTTTTCCCCCAAGAGACTACACACAGCTATTGTTCTTTGATGAACATTTGTGTGAGTGCAAAGGCACTTCCCGAAGCATGTCTGTTTATCACTAAATCCCCAAATAAGATGGGAATCCAGGAAGATCTGATGCTCAAAAAGGCAGGTAACTTGTGAACTTGAACTATTAAATAGCTCCCAGCTCAGCAGCAGGCTGGAGGTGATGACAGCTGGATGACAGACTACAGGGGTTAAAAATTAGTTTATATCAAAGAGAGAACACCTGTGAATACTGCTCGAAAGCACATAGGGTCCTCCATGAGTCTCTCCTACAGCAGCATGGTAACAAGAAGTAAACATGACTTCAGCTAGGGTTTTATCAACAGAAAAGAAAAATATTAAAATATTAATCAAAAGAGCTGAAAACTAACTGAACCCAGATTTAGACAACTGTATACCTTTCTATGTAGAAGAGTTCTAAGTTTTAAATATTTACAGTGAAAAACAAAGAATTAAAAAGCAAAATACAATTCACAATAATACCTAAATTTACACTGAATAATAACAAATTCACTACAGATCAGTGTTAGAGTGAATGAACTATTAATTAATAAAACCAGAATACATCTTTTTCCTCCACCAAGATAATGTCACAAAGCACAAGAAGTTTAAAAATGACTAAAAGCCAGCGCTACCTCCCCCCGTCCCCCCAACATATTACAAAAAGGCATAAAGGCCTTTCTGCAATTTAATTAGAAGCAAAACATTTTTCCCATCATCTTCAGACTGGCCAGAGAACCTTCTTCTACTTCCTTCACGCTAGAGAAAAGAAAACATCTGCCCATCCCATCAGCTTTTAATCTTCTTACGGACAGAATTAATTTAGCTTCTTTCTGGGGAATGTGGTAGGAGAGGAACCTGGCCAAGCCTACTTGAGCCAAAGTGAACCTTTTGTTTAAAATGAAAAAAAAAAATTAATAGGGGGGGGGGAAGGGGAGGGAAAGTCAAAGTATTTCTCAGTTGTGAACATTCTTTATTTATGACACATTTATGAAGTACTAATGTATCTCCGTGCATTTTAATATAGTTTAAATATGGTTTCACTAAAGAAACATTATTTCACTGAACATAAGGCAGAAACTCCTTGAAGTTTGCCAAATATTAAATGTCAGGTTTATCAATCATTTTCATTCCACTTATGAGAGGCATCAGAAAAAGTTACGTTATTTCCTTAAAGGTATGATTCTTATTCATAACTGAGAACTTTCACAAATATTAGTATACTAGTAACTAACGCTTAAATTTAATACATTCTTGATCTTAACCTGGAGGATGTTGAGTACTTATCACCTTTTATATTCTTTTCCTCTCAGCTCCATATAAAGGAGCGATGAGATAATACTTGAAAATATTTTCCGTGTATTGTAAATTTCTATCTATAAAATATTCCCTGCATATGGATTACTGTTACGGTACTCATTGTTTAAAAGGATCCAATGCCTACATTCATACTGGAAAGAATTACAATTCACACTGTTTGATAATACAAGCCAACTACAGGCAGCTTTCCAGAGAAGCAAATAAAAGGCCATTAAGAGTCTTGCTGAGAACTGCCAGGGGAAGGAATATAAGAAACATACAGAATATGTGTTTTTGTTGTACAGTACAATAACATGCATATGAAAGTTACCCTTATTAAATATTTAGTACACCCAAATACAGGTGAGCAAACTGCTCAATTAGGCTATTCTTTCATTAGTCTGAATGGTAACTGTAACAAACAAATAAAATTTTCAAAATATTTCAAGTATGAACAAGGAAGTTGATTTATATGTTCAAATTTCACATACAAAATTTGAGCCAACTATAAAACTACCCTTTAAAACCAGATGTAACATTACACCAGGCAGTCCAGAGTCCCTTTGGATTTTAATTTCTAAGATAGCATTACGATCCATTTAGTATTCTAATACGTATTTTACTACTTTAATCTGCATTTCACCTGCTGTTCATCTCCAGATATTTTTGGAAGC
Source organism: Cariama cristata (assembly GCF_000690535.1). NCBI lineage: Eukaryota > Metazoa > Chordata > Aves > Cariamiformes > Cariamidae > Cariama > Cariama cristata. Next base: position 71,647 of record NW_009623711.1, read on the forward strand.
TTTTTCGTGACATTATCTTCCAGACCCAATTACACACGTGAAACCTACTATAAAATCAGTGGTTTGTTACAGCATACAATGTCACCCTAAAACAGAACAGATTTTACAGATCAACATGAGATAGCTATATGTATTGTGTATATTGTAACATATTGCATGTATTACTAGCTACAAAATATCTGGCTTAAGGTCTTATAAAGCCCTCTCCATCCAGAAGTCTTTTGTTTTGCCCAGTAACCACAATAAAACACAATTAATCAGGCAGATTATCTTTTTAAATGACAACTAGATTCCATTTTAATTTCAGTAATATTGCAATCTGTTTGCCTGATTTACATCAACTGCTCCAAAGATAACTAGTTAATTAGGACTGATGACTACTGCTGCATGACACACCCTCAAGCCTTCTTACTGCAAAGTCAAAGGAGGTGTGCGTGTCCGTCCGTCCCCAGGACGCAGATTTGTTAGCAGCCCAGACTTTAGTTACGTTCCCTCCCTTCTTCCACAGCATGATTTGAACCTACTTTCCCATTTCCATAAAACCTGTAGAAAAGTTATTGCCTCCGTCAATTTTTATGAAAATTGCTGGCCAGGGAAATGAAACACTCAAATTACTGCTCCCAAGGAGGGAAAGGCAGGCAGTGTTTTTTCTCTATCTCCTCAAAACGGCAGCACCAACCCACCCGAAAGCAAACATCTCTAACTCATCAACTGCACTTCCTTCCAGGCCAAGGGAGGGTATGAGTTCATACCCACTTTACTTAGGTGGAAGAGAGACTTAGCTGATTACAGAGAAATAATATATTACTTTTATTCCCTATGAAGAAACCTAGAATTTTTTTTAAAAAAGTCTTAATTCAAAGTACTACGAATTTACAACAACTAGACTGACAGTTAACTACAAGCAATCTTATCATATCACTACATCACTTTGCTTAGTCACACAAAATTTTGCTTCACACTTTAACTGAGTTTTAAAAGCATATCTATTGCTTATGCACAAAACCCACTCATACACCTTTATGGACGAAAAGTGCTTTTAACCTCAAAGAGCCAGAAAACCAAGGTATTTTAATTCCAATAATACATCCTAAGTCTCCTAAAGCAGCAAACCAACTGAATAGTTCAACTTCCTAAAACGCAATGGTCACATAGGGTGAAATAAAACCATGTTTTGTTAATATTCATGTTGCATGAAGTCTAACCAAAAGTTTTATACCCTAGCTAATCAAAATATGTATTTGTAAAAAAACCCAGTTATTCTTAAAGTTGTTTATCAACTTCCTTCAATTTACCAACTGCTTGAGATAAATTTGACATTTTAAGTACATTGGACAAACCTTCATTATTTGAAACAGTAAGTACTGAAGATTAATATGTTCACATAGTGGCAAACAAAAATCTGACAATCAAGTCTTATATACATGAAGTTCCTGTGACTTAGAAAACCTCAAACCAAAAACCTCCAGAAAATCCCACAATCCTTTTGGGAATAAAGAGGGGCAGAATAGAAAGCAGTGAATGAAAATTAAAACAGACAATACATCTTTCAATGATTACCTACATGCACTTTCATACATACGTCTCCCCGTAACTCACTTGGCTGAGCTGAGCAGTGTCTTTAAGAGAGTTTTACATGAATAAAGACCTAAGAACCACCCTTCCAGCAGCAGTGATGCAATTAGTTTCTGCAATAGCATATTGCTCAGTGAAAACATAAATATAGCTCCAGATGGCAGCTCAGCAGTTTGCATTCACAGGTATATTCCGGAAGGTATGATCAGTATTGCCTAAACGCTAGTTGAGTGAGCCATAACTAATGCTGAGTTTATTATATAGTCTTTACAGTCATTTACCTAACGCGAAAGCCTACACTGAAACAGACTGTACCCAGGACCACCAGTAGCAAACCTGAGTTAAGCAGGACTTTGCCTACAGATTGTCCTAGCAAAGATAAGTGAAACACATTTAAGCATCCTGAAAGTGAGAATGCAGATTCAACAGCATGTGGCTGCATAAAAGGCACATGCAGATTAACACCTGGATTTAGATGGAACAATAAAATCACAAAGTTAGAGACCAAAATATTCAGCCTTAATCAATTACCTTCTTAAATGGTGTAAGAAGGAATTGCCTTAAAGGCTTAAAAATAGCACCTATTTTGCTATACTAACTGGACCTTCTCATTAGTGATGTTGCACTACTTTGAAATAGTGCTGAATGACATCACTTATAATTCATCCCCCAGAAGACTGAGAACCAGAGTTTTTACCTTAGCATTTCATTAACATTTGTCTCCAAAGATCTGTCTCAATTCTGAGCTCTGCAGGTTTGATGTGCTATCTTTACCTCATATATTCTGCTGTAAGAACTACAGAATACCTGCCTACAAGAGGCTCTTGTAATAACTGTACACCTGTGAAGAAAGTCTCCCACACTGAGATATCCTCTGCTTGGATTCAAACACTAACACCCAGCTACTGAAACAGAATTCAACATAAGGAAAAAAACCCAAAACAAAACAAACCCACAACTGCAAGAAGGAGGCAGACCTTCAAAACAGCAACTTCAGAACAAAGTGCACAAACTGAAACAACAGTCCTTACAAATGTTCAAAGAGGGCCTTGACAATAAGGACAAAGTACAGAACTTATATTTTAAAAAAACAAAACCACACATAAATTAGAACTTGCTGTGGCTTAACTAAGTAGTAGTAAGTAGCGTGAGAGAGACGTAGGTGAGACTGGGCTTTGAGGCATGTTGCTATGGATGCTGCAAGGATAACAATGAAGCTATCCTACTTTCCAAGCTCAGAAAAAGGTATGACTATGATGCTAAGTTACATATAAGCAAGTACTCCAAGCAGAAAACTTGTTTCCACAAATAATTAATTGTATCTTACTCCATTAACAGCCAACATCCAAGTAGTAAAGGGTCACATGGCCTAATGACAATGGTATGATCTCAACAACCGAACAAAGCAGGAACTCTTGACTCAGTCATCTCAGATTAGCTACATAAATGACCCAGCTGATCATTACATACTTGAATTGTAACTTTGATTTAGTTACTGTATTGTGAATTGCAAAGTGTGTTAGAAACCTTCAAAACTTTCTCAAAACTCATATTCAAGGACAATGGGATGGCTACACATGTGATTATTTTGGCAAATGCAGATAAACTTGTAGGGAGAAGAAAGGATGCTAAAGTGAACTACCTTCTGGTCCCCCATCTGTTACAAGCGTATTTCTACTGGGTCCGTAAGACCTTTACATCTCCTTCAATAGTTGTGAATAAATTACAACATTACACAATAGCTACGTTGTTCTTTCTCCATTAGAAGAAATTTGATGATGAACTGTCAGTTGGAAGATGCAGCTATTACATATTCAGTAGGTGTTTGGAGATAATTTGTAGAGAGAAATAGGTTGGCAACACTGTTTAACATAAGCTGTGTGAAGCGCATGATGTTTGATCGTTCAGAACAATTAGGACAACGTATAAAAACCTGTAGCTCAAGTTCAGCTGGTATCACTGAATAATGCCCTATAAAACGTTCATTAATAGATATTACACACAAATCTTAAGACCTGAGAAACACAAATGAATCTAAGCACCTATACAGGATCCAAGCAGAATGCGGACATCCAATTCAAAGAACACAAATGATGTTTCCTAGACATTTTTATTTGGGGTCATGTTTCCAAATGAGAGTGCCTCCTGAACCAGTCATAAAGGATCTGAGTCCTAGCACACACTGTACATGGCAGATGAGTTTCTCAAGGAACACCCATAAGGCTAGCATATAAACTCTTATCATGCAGCTTTAGGTCAAAACAGGTCTAGCAAGTCATCTTAAAATTCATACCAAGAATTTTTAAGGTTCTCAAGTTTTTGTAAGTAAAGCTCCCTAGATGTCTGGAGCTCCATGTTAGTGTATACTCAGAAACACTTTGGACTCTCATACTTGGCATTCCTCCATTTAAACCACTCAAGGACCTGACAGACATGCCACAAGCACACTTAGCACACTGCTACGATCAAGTTTTACCAGAACAGTGATTTCGAACATGTTCGTTCAGTAACAAAGCGAGATGGCTCCAGGTCTTGCTCCCTCTTTTGTTCAGCAGCATACTGGGCAACATAGCAATGCCTGATTTGCAGATGCATGACTGCTTATACAACATCCACTTTTCTTGAATTTGCAGTTCTTAGTCTCAAAATAAAATAAAACTTATTATGAGGAACAAAACAGGCAGTTCTATTGTGTAATGCAGTACAGTGGCAAGATATCTTGGCACAGATGTATGTGTTACAATCACCAAGAAAATGAGTGCAGCATTGTTCAAGCTAACACATTTTCTTGAAAGCTGCATTTGTATGTGATTTTCCTTGGTCTCTATGAGCTTGACTATTTACACTAAAACTCTTTAAGGCAGAGTAATTTATTTAGTGTTTGAAACATGACCGAGGCAATAAAATGCCAACCACTGAAATTGTTGTGTGGATCTTAAATATAAAATACAGCAATAGTTCTTAGGAAACTTGTAATATAGACACACAAAGTCTTCTAGTCTGTTACCCCAGAGCTGTGTAAGGTTGCTGGTAGTCTGTTCTGGGGAAACATCCATTTCTCCAGCTCAAGAATTTTTCTGAGTTAGTGGTCATGTCCTAGCCCTTAATCCTCATGGACCGAGAACCTCGTGATTATGTCTGAATTACGGTTACAGATAAATACACTTAACATGAAAAGAAATTTACAAATCCAATGAAAACAAAAGTCGCTACCTCCAGCACCATCTATGGAACACTCTTGGAATGCTCTTCTAATAGACAATTATTACTGTTTTCCTCACCTCTTGAGGGTTAAAAACTGAACAGTATGCACACAGAGAGTTCCCAGAACTCTGCTCGGCCCACTGAGGGGAGTGGGGGCGCAGCCAGGCTGGTGTTACGCTCACCTCGAGAATAATGACCAGCTTATGCACAGACTGCATGAAAATTATGCTCCGCTTCAAAGCCCATTTCAAGCGCTTTCAAAGAGTCTGTTGTTTTGGTGACTCCTCCCTCAATACCACTGCTCTCAAATATTTTAATAAGATTAGGACATGACACAGAAAACTGGTGACATGTGGATAAGTAGTTATATCTCTCCTATCCAATATTTAAGATGTATTAATTTTTAATTTATTTTTTAGAAGTAAGTGCCTTTATCTGTATATTGAGAGACAACGTCCAATTCCACCATATGCCTCGGAAAAGTAATTTCAAGTTTTGGCACTGAATCAAAATCTTAATTCCTCACGATAAATTAAAATAAGATCTCATGGATTTACTTGCTTACACAGAAGCATATCAATTATCTGAAGTCTTTTATATGTGTGTACATCATCTTGATCGCTTCTGCCCCAACATGCTTCCTCTCCAATGGCCCGGTCTTTAAGGCACTAGAAACTCAGTATTTCCCTTCATTCTAGTACACATTAATCCTTTGAAAATATAGCAGAGGTTAAACAACCTCTCAGTTAAAATAATAAATCACTGAGACTATACAATACTCAAAAGATTTTTTGAGGGCAATAACAGCAACAGCCTTTGATTAATTAATGCTTAAAATCTGTTACTGACCATAAACTGATGAAAAGCACTGCTGACATTAGAGGTGCTGAACCAGTCTTCCAATTCTTCTGAAATTATGCCTGCTTCTACTGTGGCTTACACAGGGACTCCCTTTTTTTACTAGTTGTTTTCTGTCAGAACTATGGAATGTATTTGTTTCGACTGAAATGTGATGTATTTTCTTTAATTACTGATAGTCTCATTCGTTTACTCAGGGTAATTTTACAACTGAGAGATCATTGTAAAGCCTGGCAGTTTACACTGGAAAGATGGATGTTACTTTTGTTAATTTGTAGGAAAAACATTATCACTGAACTCAGAAGCACTGAAAACTTACATAGAATTTTTTACTAGAGATAAAACTTACATATTTGAATACACTGCAGAAATTTGCATTTGAGATTGCTACAAGCAAAGTGCTTCAGCTGAAATCCTCACTAACTATACTGATTCTTCAAGCATGGCCCCAAACTATCTGGTAAGGATATCATCTCAATACCTGAAAGAGCTGTTGTATCCACCCGTTTACTGAACAGTGAGACAAAGAAATGCCAACAGTAGTTCTTGCTGTTTATGAGTGCAGATGATAATGACAAGTTCCATTATTAGCAGCAAAAATCAAAAGACAAAGGAAGCTTCTGAGCTTCAGCAGCCATGAATACTAAAAGAAAGCAGAAGTTAAAAACAGAAGAGCTTTCTAGCAATTAGGAAAGGCAACAAAGTAATTGCTACATGGGTCTACTGCAGTACTATGCAGATCTTATTTGCTTGCATCCAAGTTTATAACCACACTGAACGACAGCTCGTGACCAGACAGAACTCTCAGAGCTCAGAGGAAAGCACTCCACAGAACTCCACAGGCTATCGCTCTATTCGTTTCTTTCACACTGAAGTCAGGAAAACTTAAGGAAAAAGAACCACAAAGATGAGTAAAACCAGCACCACCATGACTATTATTGTCATGGAGAAACAAATATTATTTGCAAGTGTATACAGTCAATACAAAGCATGCCCTCAGCTTGGAAGAGGATACACTTTAGCACCAATCCATAAAAGCCAGCTTTATCAGACACTCATGGAACAAGCAGCTTCTCCCATATCCTGACATGGGTGCAGATAGGTAGTTTGTTCCAATCTTGACATCTCAAGCTATAGTAACAGTTAAATACCTCACATATTCTAGTTACAGAAACCAGTAGTCCAAAATTCAATTTCATTATATATAAAAGGTCAGACCCACTTTCTAGGCTTCGACTAGATGACACTGGCTTACACTCCAAGTTAACATTTCTCTTTAGAAAGGCAGAAGGCTAATGCCCTGAACATGTCAAATTTATATAAATAAGAAGGAACATGTTGAGAATATCAGCTTAAGATTCTCTCTCAGCATTCCCTCACACCCTGCATGGTACAAAAAATACTAACATGCTTACCTTCCATACCTCTTGTTTGATCTCTCTCAAACAGTAAACTTTCCTACTTAAAAAACAGAAGTTGCCCTGCTATACAGTGGATTATGCTTTGAAGTCAAGCCTGCAGGTAGACCTGTAGGTTTCTAAAAGTCATGCTGCACAACTGCAACATGAACTGCTGAGGAACTAGACAGCAAGAGCTACTGCCACTAACTAACTCGTTTCCAAAACATCACCAAACCATGCAAACAGAAGGTGCCACGGATATGGAAAAAATGCTTTCTGAGGAAGACATCCTGTTAGAAACAATTCCAGGTCCAGAATAATGAAATCATGCCTTCACAATAAAAAAAAAAAATCATTAAATAAGTCAGTTCTTCCTAAGAGAAAGTAAGCCTGCCAATTAAGCAAAAACCCTGTTACAGGAAAAAACTGCCAGCAGCACAAGTTATTTTAGCTGACATTACTTCAGAGAAAGCCCACCATTCACCATCTGTTCTGGCACAAATTCTGAATGCTAAGAAAGTTTCCAACATCACTGATAAGAAGCAAGCAGTCAGGATGCAGAAGTTTTTGTTTTGCTGTTAAAAAGAACAAGCATCTAGGACAACTCACATTTCAGCAAGAAACACAAAACAGAAGTTTTGCGCATTTCATAAAAATCATTACAGAGAATTACAATAAGGCAGAGTGCAAGTGGAAGACATGTAGGGAACAGAACACAAAACAAATAAAAGCTTCTTACAAATTTCATGTGAGAAGCACGTGGACAACTCCAGATACTGGGTCACTGTTTACACTCTAGGTAATAAGCATATGTCTACAAAGTTTTTTTCCCCAATTGTTAACAAAATCAAAACTTTTTGAAGCTAATGGCTCTATCAACCCCTTAAAGAGAAGGTTAACCATCAAAACAAACCGTTTCATTCAGGTAAAGAAAATAAAGGACAATGTGTGACAAGGAAGCCACAGGAATCAAAGTAACACACAGGGAACGAAAGTCGGCGTAGATGGTATTACCAATAATGTTAAACGAACCACCACACTAGGATAAACAATCTCTTCCAACATGCAACTCATAACCAAAGTGCAAACTAGAGCAAAAAATAAGAAGATATGAAAAAGTGATAAAGAATGAAGATAAAGTAAAATACATAATTCATCCATCTCAATGCAATATTTATAATTTCAAAAGCAGGAAGAAATTCTTAATGCTTTTCTAAAAACCATTGGTGAGATCTCACTTAGAAGACTCCATGAAATTTTACTTCTCCATGCTTGAAAAAAACATGAATTCTAACTGGAATAGCTAGAGAAAGAAAACTCTCATGGGAATTGAAAGCTTATGTCACAGTAAGACTTGTTTAGCCCAGCAAAACAAGAAGTTTTAAGAGAATATGACTGCTGTCTATAAATACATTAATGGAAAGAAACACCATAGGAGACACAGAGGAGCTACTCAAGTCAAGGAGAACAATGGCATAAAAATGAACCTGTTTGAAGACAGCCTCTAACAGAGAGCCACCTAACACTTCAAATCCTTTGAAATGCTCGATGAGTTCACAAAAGAGATTATACCAATACTATGAGGGTAGCAGATGACATCATGTAGGTAGAATGCAATTCCAATGCTATCCTCCATATTCCTAAGATTTAGCCACTAAGTATAACGTACTTTTTCATTAAATCTCTAGGGGAAGAAATTACTTTCCCCATTTCCTCCCTAGTTTTGTCTAGCATATAAACTAGGAACAAGCCACAAAAAAACATAATACAAAAAAACATAATGACAAAAGCATAATACGAAATTTGCTAACTGGTAGGAGATTAAGTATTCTATACAAAACAACAATCTGAAGATATGGGTTAAAACTATATGGTCCATCACTGTGACAAAGTTTAGACAAAACCAGATGAACATTTCTGTGCCACATAATTAACAGATTTATTTCTCCTCCATCTGAAACACAAATTCGGTATGTCACTGCAATTTATGAATGAGCTAAACATTTAGGGCACCTTTTTAACAGGCTGGAAAATAAGGCTCCAAAAATTCCTTACAAGTTCTTTCTTAGAAAAACATTAAATGACAGATGGAGTTTTAATATTTCTCATGAAACCAGATGACGCTTTATGTGCAGTCATGCAATATCTCTTAAATAGTTATTTCAAAAAATTCTAGTTTATGTTGCAGAAAGATTTACCAGTAATTTAATACCCATTATATTTTCTTTCTTAATTGAAGAAACCAGCAAGGACAGTTTAATAACTCTACCTCAAAACTCTAGGCAGCATGCTGAATGTATGAGCTAGGATTCCTAGAATAAAAAAAGTCTTAATTATTTTTAAATGAGTTTTTAAAAAAATATCAATTTTAGAGTTACTGTGCATCCCTTCACTTTTACAGCTTTTATACTGACAAGCTTAAAACATTTCAACATTTCTACTTTACTGTAATCTTGCCTTTTCTTTTTTTCTTCTCTCTTTCTCCTCCCCACAGGGCAATTTAAACAAAATCTATTTACTAAGTCATTTACTAAGTCATTTCAAGTCACTACCACTTGAAACAGACACATTATACCTGGGTTTCGTATAACAACACTGCTTGATCCCTCAAAGCAGCCCCAAATTTGTGCAAGGTTCAGGAACAAATCTTCAGACATAATGAGTTATTTTCTTCCTTCACCCAGTCAATTTCTGAATTAATCTAGAAACAAGACTGTTTAGAACTAAGCAGACACCTTCCTTAAAAAAAAAAAAAGAATATTTTAAGTCCAGAGGAGATTGGGAATGAAAGACCTGGGCAAACAAGAAAAAGCTCTAAATGTTTTTAAGAAATTTATATTCAAGATACTATTTTATGATCAAATTAGGAGTGCAAACTAGAAGTAGTGCATGGATTTAGGAGAGTGTTTAGTGCTGTCTATTCATCAGATTTATATAGCTATGCAGATGGCTAAAACCTTAATGAGGGCTCTACATTAGTTTTGTAGCATCTGTCCTACTTACCAGCAGATCAAAACAGCATTTGTTTGAGAGCATTCAACCCACTTCCACAAAAGCAGACAAATATTGGTCATAAAAAAAAAAAAAAGGAAATCTGTTTGAGGGTCTCTCTTTCTCATCTATGTATGTAGCAACTCCCACTGACAGCATTGTAAAGTCACACAAAAGAAGTCCATCTCACTAGGCTTGAAAGCTTCAACAGTAATGCAGAGGTCAAATTCTTCCACCGCTGAACAAATTCATTGTCATTAAATGCAGAGTAGTAAACACAGCAATACTCCAAAACCTACTTTTATTACTTCAGCTTTGTGAGTATAGTTTTATCACCTATGATTACGAAATATGCCCTTCCTTCGTAGACATAAGGCTAGCAAAAAATCTCTGTATCTTAATATACTCAAGCACAAAAAGGTTGCACCTCCACAAGAACCTGCCAGCAAAGCCTTCCCAGCATGCCTTTTTACTGCAGACAAATCCCTTGAGCAAAGATCTCTAAAATGTGCAGACCAAATCAAAACATGTTTTATCTTTTCACAGAGAAGAACTTTCATCCATTCTGTCAGTCAACCAAAGCGACCTTCCAAAGCCTAGGCCAAGCTGACAAGAAAGAGATATACATAGGTACACTGTCATTTCTATAAAACATATTTAAGAAAAGACTTCTAGCTTACCGTTACAGACTTCAGAGTCATTCCATGATAGGTGCCCATGGTATCAATTTTAAAGCCTTCCGTTTCTGCAAAGGAAAAAAGTCTCTTGTAAATCATTATGGACATAGGAATGTCATGTCTAAATGGACAACACTGGAAATATCTTTGAAATTATTTTGCAGAGAACTCAGCTTGCTATTGGTAGTAGCTTACATTCTGTTCACAATACAAAGCCTGGTTAATAACTAGGAAATCTGCATTTTCTTTAGACAGAGGTCCATTTGGTATTTCTGCTTCCTGTAACCAGAGTAAGCTTTTCCTGCTGCACAGAATCATTCCAGTCACTCCAGAGAAAGGATATAAATCTACAAATCTAAATCTTTGTGAGAATATGTTACAACATGCATGCAGTCTCAGAAATTCTCTTCACTACAAAATGGAGAAGTACTTGATATTCCCAGAATGCATTATAACACAACATATTCAACTTGTAGTTGTATTAATGGAAAAATATACTTAATAAGAAACCGGTGTTCATGCTGACAATAAAACCGTGGCCACTTAACATAATAAATTCACTTCTGGAGTGTAGAAAACGAACAATGTAATTGTCATATGATACAGAGGATAGAATCTGCATAAATTCAGACTACCAGGCTAAAGGTGATAAAAAGGGTTGTTTGGGGTTTGGTGGTTTTTTTGTTGTTTTGTTTTGGTTTTTTTTGTTGTTGTTATTTGGGGTTTTTTGTTTTGGGTTTTTTTTTGTGGGTGTGTTGGTTGTTTTTTGTGGGTTTTTTTTTTGTTTAAGTTTTAATCACAGCTGAAAGTATGCTGAGTCAGTGCCAGAAGCCTGCAAATGCTCAGTGACTAAACCTGCTTCCACTAGCCTGTTTGCGTTTGAATACTCCTTTTCTGTCCTCCTATTCTCAGCGCTCTAAGATCAAAGTCAGCTCCTGAATATTGCCACCAGGACTTGCAAGAAAACATTTTTCCTTTTGTAAATTCCCTTGCCTCACGCAACTACTGTCAACTGACCCCATCAACCAGCCACTCAATTAATTTATACTTAAAATGGCATGACAATCACCAATCAAACCGTGATAAGCAAGCATTTCTCTACACCTGAGCAACTTTGGGGCTATTTCAACCAGACTTTGGTAAAGGTAACCAATACTGTGCAGAAACAGCTATTCAGAATGGGAAGATTTTTGCCATTGACTATACCACCTTCATACAATGCATCAACACAGAACCATAACAGACTGAAAACAAAGCAGAATCAAAGCAATGCTCATACCTGAACCTACAAAAATTCCAATAAAAATACTAGATTTTCAAGACTTTTAGAGCTTCTTGCTCTTATCACGAGTAAATTAACTTAAATTGAAACTCGGATAACCTTGAAAACAATGTAGATGCTCTGGGAAGCATCTATGGTTGCTCATCCTTTCTTCCTTAGATGAGGAAGATTATCAGACACTTGTAGGAAATGAGGCAGAAAAGTTTCCCAGATTTAGTAACTCTCCAGTGCCTAGAAAAAGATATTCAAGAGCTGAAAACTGATCATACTCCTCTCACCAGAGAGACAGGTATCTACTTTCTGAATACTATTTTTGGTTTTACCTTTCCCCTCTGCCCCCCCGATTATGCTACCAGACCTACCACCAACTATCAAGTGGAGAGGCCTGGTGTGACCAACCATGTTTTGTTTCATATGAAGTCACCTCAGCTCCAGCCCTTCTTCATTTTGCCTTCTGAAGGCAATCCCTCCCCTTCCGCCACATTTACCATTTCTGAACTATACAGAGTTGATTCTGAGGAAGCAAAATGCAGGTACAGTCAAACACGAATGCAGGCTTTTTTACTAAAAAAGGGAAAAATAAGCCTAGCTTCCCTTTATAAATTGATATTGCCTTACTGCTTTTCCTCCCAAACTCCAAGATGTAATTACGCATTGAGTCTTAGCTCAAGGCTCATACAGCTGAACCTGAGCTAAAGATAGTGAAGTTGCATCCAACCAACACTTCCATGGACAACAGTTTTCTCTGTGACTATACAGGTCACTGTTTCTGGGCAAGGAGCATATTACTATTTCAGGCAGTGCCTGGAGCCTTGCAGAATAATTGATAGAGCTCCCCTAAGTTGAAGGGATGCTTTTGCCAACCTGGAGTGACATAAATCAGTGGTGTTTAATCTAGGCTGACAGTTGCCTGTGAATTTGAGAAAGTCACCAACAGAGGAACCTTTCCCCTTTCCAGACTGACCTATTATGGGTTACTCTAGCCTATGACATGGAGAATTTCTAACTATTTCAACCAGATGTTCTTCCCAAACTCCAAAGAATACAGACACCCCTTAACAAGACCAGCAAAGCAGTATCCCCTGTTGTGCCTGGCCTGCCACAATTTCCTTCCTCTCAGCACAAATCCTGGTTGTTCTATAATTAGTTCTACATGTTTGTTCGCTGTTTCAGCTACTTCTTTCCACTGCACTCTTTTTCTACTTTTTCCCTAATAAATCTTTGATTTCCTTCTTAATTAAAAAACCCTAACGCAAGTCTCCATCACCATTGCAAAGGGAGTAAAGACCCACAGAGCCAGTAGCACAGTTAGAAAGTAAATCAAAGGGGAGGAAGGCACCTGGCAGGGAACAAACCTCTGTTCAACTACCAGTGGTTTCATCTTTTGCAAAAGTCTCTCCAAGTCTCTCAAAATCTGTCCTCATTCATTTAATGAGCCACAAGAGCCACTAACCAGAGCTCTGGCTCTCACCAGCTTCCTGCTCCCAGCTTTGTGCTGATCCTTCCTCCAAGCAGGAGGAGCAAACAACCAGGATCCTAAAGAGCTACCTGTTGCCTCAAGCATTAGAGCGGGTGCTCTTGCCTGCCAAGCGTTTCTGGCAGCTACAGAGGCCTTCCAATGCTATTTAACAGCTACTTAGGTAGTAAATAAAACAGTTCTGATAATCTGTAAATAAAGGCATAGTACTTTTCCTTATTAATGTAAATCTAAGAGATGCTAAACTGTCAAAGTAGAACATAGGTACCTACTTACATTCCCGCAAACAGTTACTGCAGCTACTACGAGGTCTACCGCAGACCCCAGGGTCTGCTGCTTGCAGGTAGGGTGGGATGAGTAGAAGAAATCACCTCCTAAACTGCCCACCAGCTCTCAAATTTCCTGCCTCAAACTTCCAGATAACCACAGCAACCCTCCTTTAACTGGTAGCAGCACGAACACTGTTTTCTCAGAATACAGCTTTTTTGACCTGATTCTCTCCCATTCACCATGTGATATTCTACCAGTCAGCCACTCACCTTTCTTACAGAAATAAACACTGCTACAAGTGAGAGCCACTTGCACTTTTGTGCCTTTCTATAAGGTCTCAACAGTTTGTACACTTGGCCACATACAGCAGTAGTACCTCCAGCTCCACTCACTGTGTAAAGCAGAAAGTAAATGCTTCCAAGTCAGGGACTCCACACTTATAGTTGCATTTCCACTTCAAAAATTGCTGAGAGTGTTAGACAGGTTAATGCAGCTGGTTGTAAAAGAAATTCAAGGACGAGGCTAGAAAACGGAGAGGCACTTCTTCCAAAGCATTTTCCAAGGGCAGTGGCTGACCCTGATGCAGCTGCTCAAAAGCAGACCCGGGATACAAGAGGAACCCCAGGCTACAGTAAAGAGGAGCAGAACACAAAGCAACCTGGAGCACCAGGGGACATGCTCCCAGCATACATCAGCATAAATGCTGTACCGTACCCTCTGACTAAGAACACAGAACCAGTATGTTTCTCCTCTCCCTCCCAAACCAGCTCAAACCTGTCCTGCTGAGTCAGGCACCTGCATAGAGATGAAATATTAATGCCTGGCCAAAAATTAGTTTGCAACTCCAGTTTCTCAAATCACAGCTTCACTGATGGTAATAGAGGAAGGAGTTAAAATTATAAGCCATCTACTAAGACAAGGGTATTTAAAAGGAAGAGAGTCCTTTAAATAAAAGTATCATGATGGCATGACTTTGGATCCTTATTTTTAAACTTGGAGTTAGATGCAGAACAACTGTCAAAAAAACCAAAAACAACTTAGCTGAGAGTCTTCAATAGGGATTTTTCACAAAATTAAAACAAAGTTATCATACACCTCTCCTTTAAGCAATAAGCAGTCCATATTAAATACTTTAAACACAGTTCTAACACTAAGGAGTAAAGAATGCAAGCAAAGCCCAACATTAATGTATTGTGATGAACTATATTGCAACCTTTTCTGTTTGCCAAATATAATCAGTTTTATAAACATATAAGCACTGTTAAAAACATTGACATCAACAAATGCCTTAAAAACCACCTCTTGAGACTCAATATAGTAACTACTACTGAATAATCAATTCTAATACTTCAAAAACATAAACTATCATCAGTTAACATTAAGACTATCTTTTCTTCTCCAGTCATTGAATTGCATGTATTATGATCACAATTTCAGTTCAATGACTCAAAGACTGTCAAAAGAATCACACACTTTCCCAGCATGGTTCATCCCTAGTTATCTTTCTAGCATCACCATGCATCAAACTGAGTGCCTTCTCTCATTTAAAAGAATGAGACCTGGAAATGAAAACATGGACCCTAATGCATCAGCTTATTGGGCTGATTATATTCTCCATCACCATTTGGGCATAAGTTCCGTTTCCTTGCATACGACTATTAATTTTCAAAGGGCCTGCCATTTGCTTAAAGCCCACTGCTCCACGTCCATCCAGGTCACTCTGCATTTTGATTCTGCACCTGCTGCAGCTCTGGCCATCTAATCAGGGCACAAACTTGAGCACTGATACGTTACCAAAAGAATAACAGCTTTAAAAAGACTCAAATTAACCTGAATTTCTGGAAGGAAGTCTAGGCAAACAGAAACAGAACAAAGGAGCATGTCTCTGAAACACTGAAGAGCTCAAGTTAAAGACCTTGTCTGAATTGTGGATGAGACTGAATAACCACTTCTTTTTTCAGCTGTATACTCTTCAAACCCCAGATAGCAACAGCTCTGCAGACTGCCTGGAAATGATTCACTACCCGACTTCATACCCATGGTAATTAAATCACTGACACCAAATTTCATTCTACATAAGTTTACTGAACACATCTTTTCAGTACTATACCCTAACAAGTAGAAGTTGAAAGTTTCACGCCTAAATTTCCAAGCTACACTAATTAGTTTACAAAATTCTCTGCACATTTCATATATAACAGTACAGTAATAATCTTACAAGTAATTAACACCAAGTTCTTAAAAGTTTCTCACAGTACTAACAAAAAAATTACAGCATGAATCTGTGTGCGTTTTCCAGCACTGAAGTGAATGTCCAGTACTGAAAGTTATCAAACTACTTGGTCACACCAAGCCAGAAGATAGAGGTCAATCACAATCTTTTTCCAAATGTGAATCTCTTGCACATATTCTCTGCTAGAAAAAAAACCAAACACAATGGAATTTTATAACCTTAAAAATGAATGCAATAAATAAAAGTCTAACAAGGCAGACAAGTTTCAGAACTCTGGATCTCCTGCTAGCAGTTCTCCTATTCTCCTTGTGTAAACAGAAATCACAAAATTTAAAAGAAAATACTTATAATAATACATACTTTATAAAGAAACTTTCTTAACAATGCATAGGAGAGTGAAAAAAAAGTATTTATGGTCCAGAGTCACCTCAAGTTTAAAAGCTTCATAGTCCTCTGCTGCCTAGGCTTAACACGACTGATTGAAAGCTAAGCATACTTCTGAAAAACTGCAGCTATGTTTGAAAATCCAACACAAGAATAATTGAAACATAGAATGACAATAGTCAGTAGCAAGCTTTCCTGAAGGAACGCTTGGATTAGGTAAACAATATTCTTTTCACCATTACAGACTGAAATCATGTGACTGTACAGCAAGACCCTCTCCAATTGACACTAAATAGGACTAAAAGCTTTTTTTTTTTAAAATAACAATTGGCTTCTGCTATGTTGACACCTTGACAACAACAATAGCAGACAAACAAGAACAACGCTCCTGGAACATGTCTTAAAAGCCAAACACTTGGACCAGCACAGACAAACTTTATTTTGCCATCTATACCGAGAGACGTACTCAATGGGTCGCGAAAATGTTTAGTCTTCAACGTTATCATCCCAGCACTCTTTCACATGTTGGAATTACTGAAGAAACAAGCATGTGAAAAGGAGGATCTCAGGTAAAGCCACGCAAAAAACTGGGGAAAAAACCCAATGCATAGCGTTCAAAATGGTTTAGTACCTACGATGTCCTATGGAACAATCACATCTGCTCAAAGTTTCGGTATACCGCTGGCTGAGTTGCAAACCGTATACATCAATAAATATGTATTTAAATATCGAACATTGAGGCATACAGGACAGGACATGAGATACCTTCCTAAGTGTCAAACGACATTTGGGCACAGGATTCTTGTTGCTCAAGAAGACATTCAAACTACGGTCTGTCATAAGACGGTCTGTGGCATGAATAAAATACCACTAGTAAAGATGCACATTAATAAGCTACATTAATAAAGTGTAAAAAAAAAGCTAAAGGGAGTAATATGAAGGAAAGGAATAAAACTACAAAGGGACAAGTAGAGAAAGTTTAGCACAGAACAGAGCTCTACGTTGAAGAGAGGATACCATGACTGCCAGCATGAAAGAAACAGAACCAACAGGAAGGAAACAGCAGTCAAGGAAAGTAATTGCAGGGCGTTCACCACCTCACCTCCAAACCATTTGAACAGTTCAGCATGACGGGTGCACTGCCAACTAACATGTTCTTCCACTGTGGAAATATCCAGGACGTACAAGTCCTACTGCAAGAGACATTCTAATACATTTCCTATAGCATATATCACAGAACTTTAAGTGTAAGAATGTCAAAGGAAAAATTTCTCTCTCCTGCTAACGAAAGCTGCAGTAACAAGACACTCATTTGAGAGAAAGCTACCAACTCCTGACTCAGGGCTGCATAAGCAGTTCCATTGACTGCAGGTGTAACTCATTATTTGCTCTTCAAGAATATACTTTACAATTACTAACCCCCTCACATTTACTATTAAAGCAATCTAAACCATTCTGGCAGCAAAACCTGTCTTATCTGGCATGAAAATTTTAAGTAAGCCAACCAGAGAGATATCCTGATATACCACATCAGAAATAATGATCCATCACAAGTAGCAGAGAAATTTGGCTGCAACTCAGCAGTTTACTTAATGTATCTCGTGTTAAAATTCTTAACTTCCCTATCTTAGCTCTACGAGCTTTGAATTGTTAATGCTAAGAACAAGATTGTTAACGGAAAAATTCTGTATTAAACCTCACAAACATTCAAAGAAAAAACAGTTCACCTCTTTGCTACCTAAACTTAAATCTTCATGAATACTGTAGTATTATATGAAACCACAGACAGACAATAAGCTGCAACTACGATGCAACTAGGAGAGGACTACTGTGAATCCTTCCTATAGTAGCAATATCTCTGAGGAAAGAGCAACAGGTGAGACACAAAGACAAAAGCTTTGAGACATCGCCTCTCTTGGCTTTGTTTCAGTCTTTAGCCAAAATCACTACTACACACATGGTTACACACATCATACAATCCTCCCTTCCACATCTCTAGCCAGCCACGCGCAGAGGGTAAGATGTGGAAACCCTTCAGAGTGATACAAATCTACAGGGTTCAACTATCTCAGGTGTTATCCATCATTACTAATAAACATGGATACAATGGTATAAAGACTGCAAATTATTATACGTAGAACTTGAATAATCATCCTTCTTTTCCTTCAGACTTCTTTCCCAAAACCTCTAATACTGCGTGCTTTCCATAAATACATGTAATTTCAAGTTCTTATGAGTTTAACTATTAAAAACCCCAGTCTTTAAGGAACAAAAAATGCCTTATTTTACTTTTATTGATGACTATTTCTGCTTGCAGTCTCCCTTCTGCACTGAATATTCGGGGGCCACAACTTACTTTTGGAGGCAATTAAATTAGAAATCCTTTAAGGAACAAGTTCACTTGTGATACAGTTGCAAGTGGTGTGTATAGTTCACATTTTAAGCAGATCACATTACCAGTGTTGAATGGCATAGGAAAATGTTAATTCTACCCAGGTAGAATACGACCATTTCAGGCATTTCATAACCACCACATCACAAGAGAACCTTTCAACTGGAACAAGAGCTGCAGTCCAGTCCAGTCCATTTCAGCACCGACAGAAACCCCAAGATCACATTCTCAGAATCACTTAACATACAAATAAATTTTTTCATCATTCTTAATTACAGGCAGAAACTTCTTTTTTCCCAGCAATCATTTAATGCCTTCTTTGATCTCTGCTCAGAAATTTCTACATTAAACCCACACTGGTGAGCTGCTCGACAAACTCTTCTGGGTTCTTTTTTCCTGCAATGCAAAACCTGTTATATTCTGTTCCTTCTTGGAACCACACACATGCAGTAAAATGATAAAATACTTTCACCTGATTAGTACACATGTTGTCTACATGGGTTGCTTACTAGAACTGTGTCATCTAGAAGGACACAGAGCATTCCTTTACCCATGTTTCTTGTAAGAGTCCACAGCAAATTATATGCATTGGTACATCTGAACTGTTACATTATTTCATTAATTTCTTCCTCCACCTTTTATTTCATACTGTCCAGTATAGATATTTACTATTTTTAACTCTTAATAGGAAAAGGTAGTAGAAGGAAGACAACTTGGCAAATACATGAGTCTCGAAGATTTAAAATATTATCAGAAGCAAACTGAAGAAGTACTAGTAAAAATACTCATGGAAGGGTTGGTTTAGTTTGGGTTTTTTTGGTTTGGTTTTTTTTTGGTTGTTGGTTTGTTGTGGGTTTTTTTCCCTTTCTTTCCCAAATTCCCTTGGCTTTTATTATAACAATTAATTCTTCATGGATGCTATTTATAGATTATTTTTCAACGCTGAAAAAGCTAGCGAATACCGTACTTCGGCTTTTTTCTCCTACCCCCCACCATGCAATTGTCAATGCATAGTAGTAAATAAAAAACACTGCACTGAAAAGTATACTGGGGCCAACAGGGAACACACTTCAAGAGGATATAATAGAACATCTGACCAAATTGACTACAGTAAGTTTCACACACACAAAAAACATAAACCTACAGGATGTATTCGCATCTAAGTGCATACTTACAAAATTATTTTTTTTAATAACTTCAGAGATGGCTACAGTCAGAATCTGAAAATCTTGTACATTATCCTGTATGAGGTGTACGGAAAACTTTACCTTCACAAATTTCTTACGGTATGAAATTCTCCTTGGTGTTATATTTTATGCTTTTGTTTCTCCAGTTACAATCAAAACTGAATATCCAAGTAGTACTGTAATATACTCTTGCTTTTTATTTATATAGCAAAAACGATCATGTCATTTCAATATAAAATTGAACTCAATCAGCTACAATACAGCACTTCACAAAATCTGACAATTCACATACACGGCATATGAATGCTATTCAGTTTCCCTGAACAAAAAAAGGTACTAACTTGGACAAAGCCAAATACTGCAAAAGACGCAAGCTGAATTGCTCATCTACAGTTTAAAATGGCATTTAGCAGCATGTAAGCTCTTGCAGCCAGAAAAAGAAAGCCCCTAGAAGCATGCATAGGAAGTTGCATTAAAGAAGAGAATGATTTTGTATGAGAACCAGAAGGAAGAGGAAACTCAGAAGCGTAACAAAATTTGCTTTGCCCTCTCTGAGAAACACAAAAACATTCAACCACAACAAACACAAGCTTTCAAAATAAAAACACAGCAAGACCCAAACATGAAACAATCACAACTTGTACTAAAAGAGAAGATTAAAAAAAAAAAGCAAGGGGGACAAAAGAAATCTGAGTTAGACAAATCATCACTCAAGTTCAACCTTCCACCCTGTTTTAAAATAAGTAAGAATTCTTAAATATTACAGATTATTTCCATTTTCTCTCCAGAAGGGAGCTAGTATTTTGCACTGCTGTTACCAGTTTGGTTTGTAATTTTGTAAGAGAGAGAACAAGCTAATAATATTTACTTTTAATTACTGGAATCAACCTGTAAAATAACTGTGATTGTTTGAGGACAGGCAATCTACTTCATTTTATGCCTCTGACAGTCATATTTGCAGTTCTGCTTTTTTATTAATTGCGTACGACCTTCCCCAAACAAACAATTTTTTCCCCCAAAAAAAATTCTGGTTTTAAGCTTCCAATTTGCTTCCTAAGAGGTAGAAATAATTTCCAATAAATAATATTTTTAGACTTTATTACTTGGAAAAGCTATCTTTAGGCATAGTTACAAGGTTTTTTGGCCTTTTCTTAGGTTTGAAAAGTAATGGCACAGAAAATCCCCTAACCCGAACTTTATAACTCATCGGTGTCATTTCCTAGTATTTTTTTTCCTTTTAAAAAAAGCATTATAATCAACTTACCCTCTTTGCCTTTGAATCTTTCCTGGTCGTATCTGTTGTAGGCAGCTGGAATAGGTTGCTTATTTCGTAGAGTGGGATCCTAAAACAGGTTAAATAAGATTTGTAAAACATACTAAAAGGTATTTGATGTTTTTTGAGCTTCATAAAGTATCACATGGAACTGCTCAAGAGTATAAAATTAGTTCACTTTTGTAGGAGTTTCAATGCATTTGAAAATTTCTCTTATGTTTCCCTTCAACATCCACTTAAAATCTTGCAGAAATGGAGTTCAGAAGTTCATACTGAGAACAATGACAAAAATCTTACTCAAAACCAAAGTAGCAGTAACAAACTACATTAGCTAAGACCTGTAAGTTTTATGAAATCAGTGAGTTTTTGTACTATCTCAAGAATTACTGAGGGAAAAAGAAACTGTTAACTGACAACTCATGATTAAGCCTTCAGCCACACACACAAAATGTTCCTTGCCAGCCTGATTAAGCTAAAATTCTGCTAAACATACAGAACAAAAACAAATTTGGGGGAAAAAAGGCATTCTGGGAAAAAAGTTTAAAAAAGCACCAATCTAGAGGCACACTAAGTACCAATTCAATCTTTTTTGTGGATGGCTCAGTTATGTATTCACAACTATTCTGAATAGGACACTTGAATAGTCTCATGCACAATTTACAAAATTCAACACAAAGCAAGTATTTAAATGTTGGAATTCATCTTGCCATTTAAATTTAGTTCTTTGTTAAATGCAGTAGCAGCAAAAACAAACCCAAGTATGATTAAATAGCTTTTATAGCAGACTGCCATCGAGTTCAAGAATATATTAGGTTTAATACAACTCAATAGTAAACACCACAATACAAAACAAATCCTGTCTATTACCTAGATAGACTTAAACAATAAAGCTTTAAGTCTGTCCTCCTGATTTACTACAGTCAAAAGAAAGCTGGTTCAAGCTGTTCCCACTCATGAGTCATGTTCCAGATTCTAAAACATTTGCTACCCTATCTGTCAGAAAAACAGCAAAACGTTTTGTTTGAAATGGCAGTAAGTCTCATCTAATACATTTTTTGCAAATAGATGCAGGATGTTGCTAGTGTTTGATAGATGCAGAAGCTGGCACTAGCAGTTTAATATCTAAGTAACAAGAACATATTGAACAAATTAAACCAATATATTCAATTCTTTAAATACCATTAACTGTAATTTAAGTCAAAGAGTATCTGTGAAGTTATGCTTGAAAGTTGTGCATTCATTGGAACGAAACCAAAACAAATTTTGTATTTAATAGCGACAAGACACTCTCACTTCTGGTGTCACAGCCTTCATACTCAGTGTTGCTCTTACCGTTGGTGCTGTATTCGGTGCAGGTCTTTGCTCAGGTGCTCGGCCTTCTTCTCTGGCTTTTACTGATTGAAGGATTGCAAAAATATTCTTGGCAAAGTTCTGAAAAACATATCAGATACACGTGAACCTTGCTGACTATCTGCGTTTCATGTAACAGCAACATAGGTAGAAGATACCATTTGGTTAACTTGTGCTTCACAGAAAAACAAAACTAGCGCACCAATTTTCTAAATAGATGTTTTCCAATTCCTTTTCTATGGCAGGATCCCGACATAAACAGTTTTAAGGCAGCATTGTTACCCACTACCACAAGGTAAACCAAACTCTTCACAAAGCACTTGTAATCTCCTACTCCCCTCTTGCC
Source organism: Cariama cristata (assembly GCF_000690535.1). Lineage (NCBI taxonomy): Eukaryota > Metazoa > Chordata > Aves > Cariamiformes > Cariamidae > Cariama > Cariama cristata. The sequence continues at coordinate 94,546 of NW_009623711.1, forward strand.
TACCATGCCCTTACCATCCCTTTGGAACTCTTCATGCTATAGCAAGAAGGAAAAACTTTTACTCCAGATTTCCAAGATAACTCTCATCTCTGAGGCCCAGGTATGTATCTGCTAAAAAGAGCCTGTCTGCTCAATTTTGGCCTCCTGACAGGATGTCTTGGGCACAGACCCTCTCTGTCGGCCTAACCGTGTGCTACCAGAAGCTTTACCCCATCCAAGCATGCTCAGCTGCTCTTAGGGAAGAGTCCTTATGAACCCTGGAGAGGCTTTCCCTGATCCCGCATGGAGCAGCTGCGGCAAGGCAGGCAGGCAGCCACCTCCTGCGCTTCCCAGAAAGGCTCTTGAGCAGAGCAGAACATGCTTCAACTGGTTGTTAATGGTTCACAGGCACAACCCTGTCACATTGGGGTGCAGTTCTTTTAATATTTATCTTGAATTACAACTTCACTCTGGCACCAAGCAATTTAAGCAGTAGAGCCTTTCATTTTAAATTGGAGGAAGCAAGTACAGAAATGACATTCACAAATCCTTGATTCGGGAGTGATCCAGGATAATTCTAATACCTTTATGCAGTTTTTTGTCAGATAACCAACTCATTGAGGCACAAATGAACAAATGGTATCAATCGAGGTTTTTAAAACACATTCCTCCTAGTAACATTAGTAGGATTGCTTTGTTCTAAACAAAAACGTAAACACTAATTAAACTTCTGAAAGCCATATTACCATTCAATACGCATTTAAGCTACAGAGATATGTGTACACAGTGTCTGTCATTACCGTCAATTTTCAGTAACAGTTCATCAGTAAAAGAAACCTTTTATCAATTAAAGAAAATGGCTTTTTACTGGTTCAGAATAGTATAAAGTATTCACAAAATTCTTAGATGCTTCCAGAGTATTGTATACTAACACTGAAGGGGTGTCAATTGATACCACTGGCATTACAGAGCAAATACACTAATTACAAAACAAAGACTTCTGGGGTGAATTTTATATAAATCATTTGGAGAGAGCTGTAATGCAAAGCTGCTCTACACTCGTTCACTTGACCTCAGTCAGCATGTTGTCAACCTCCTCCAGGTCAGAGGGGCAGGAACTGGAAGACCACCAGAAACCACTTCTAAAGACAAAGCCATTCCTTGAGCAAACACAGTTCTTTTCTAAACACTGAAAGAACTCATACAAAACTGTATTTGAAGTTTTTTTTTTCCTCAGAAAAATCCTGGAGGAAAAAAATTTTAAAAGAGCTGTGAGCCATGCACATATCAATTATATGAGGATACTCAAAATCAGTTCTGTTCTTCAGAAAAGAAGTCTAAACTACACACTTTTACTGGGAATTCAGAAATTTGTCCCAAACTGTGGAGTGGGCAGTATATCAATCACAATTCTTATCATTGCTGTGCTTTATCACATACTGTCTCTTGGAGACGACAAGCTACTCAGTCTTCTGAAATTCAGGAGGAACTAGTTAGATAACAAGGAGAAATTTTATAAGAGTGATTGTCCATGTAGAAGCAAAGTCTTCCTTCAGTCACAAGGAAGCTATGACAGGCTTTCACAGCCATATTTCATCCATAAAACCTACAGTTAACATACTCTTAAAGTGAGCTTAAATTTCAAATTATGATTTTTTCAAAAGCATTTTAACATCCCAGATTTTAATAGCCTGAAATTTCATGTCCTGGACCAAATTTTAAATTTTGGGGGGTAAAAAAACAAAAGCAAAAACACCACAGCATTATCTCCCATCTGCTGAAGAGAAGTCACTAATAAACATGGAATTACTGAGTGTTCTTGCTGGTGCCTTTTTTCCACAGCATGAAAATGCAGGTCCCTCGAGGCCACAACTAATATCTGTTTGGAAGGGGAAAAACCAGCAGTGTTTTAACAAGCACTCAAACTAATATCATCATCTTGCTGTTCATTGGCTTGGTCGGGGCTGTGGGATTACATTACTGTGACAGAAAAATGATCGAGCAGGAAGTCCACTGCAGGTACCAACTGATTTGCAAAGCCCTGCAGAGTTGCAAGACCGCTAAGTTTTCATTGTTCATCCCTTTGGAGCTCAGAATATGAAAATCCCCTAGCTTCCGCCCTACATTTAGTTAAACTTAATACCAAGCGTAACATTTTTATTACCAAAAGCTTCTGATCTGAGGGACAGAGCAGGAAAAGAAAAAAAAAGAAAAAAAAAAAAAAAGAGAAAAAACTTGTTTCTCTACACTGTCTTAAAAAAAAAAAAAATCTGAACATGCTTTAAAAACAATGCTTAAGAAAATCCTTGGTACGTAAAAGGACAATTCCATTGATTCTTGTTAGCTGCCTAGAGTGCTGCTACTACCATGAAAGCTCTCTTTGTTGATTCCAACCATGTCTATGCCTAATAATAATTCATCACAAGGGAGAGGTGGGACAGGTGCAGGGAAATGGGTAAAGTGTTTCAGCAACTACCAAATCAGGCTTTTGATATCGCCTTAAGTAAAGCCCTATTGCAATAGATTTTTCCATCCATCCTCACTCATGCCTCTAAAAAGAATAGCCATGCAGTAGATGTAAATTGGAAGGGAAAACAATGGTAGCCAAAAGACAGTAACAGCAGCTATGGTCAGATAAACACAGTCAATCATCTTACAGAAAAAAAAAAACAGTCACACAGGTTCTTTAGGAAAGCCTACAACAGCGTGTAAATTCTCAAAACTTACTGGCACAAATGCTCTATCCCTTGCCAACATAGTGAGTAACACACACCAAGTCAAGTTACTATCACTGGTGTTAATTTAACACCAGGCTGTTTGAGAAGAAATACCAGAGCAAGTAAGATCAGCCTGCTCTGCTGGGGAAGATTTAATGAAGTTACATCATTAACAAGACTCCTTTTGTAATAAAAATACTTCCATTAAAATATATCAATTTCTTCTAAAAAATTGCAATCTTCATTCTGCAACCTATCTTTAATTTCTGCGACTAGGCATAACCCTAATGTTCATTAGCAAAGACTTCTAGACACAATAGCAGCTTTATCATGCCGGTAAAAAAAATAAAATAAAAATAATAATGATCATCAAGGAGAAATATTGATTTCAACTTCATAGGAAACAATTCTCAAGGCAAAAAAATTAGAGAAAAGAATACTTCATCTCAATCATCTGAACAAAAATAAAAGATTAAATCTAACATATAAAACTAGAAGCATATACACTGTCACACAGCATAGCTTACAGGGCTTCAAAACTTTCCTGTAGCTAAGTTGTAACCAATTTTTAATCGCATTTTACATTAGCCCTGTATACTTGTGGACTGTGTTTTCAGTAAAAAGTTCCACTCCTCGCTTGTTCCGTATTATCTTCACTAAATTTTTACAGCAAGAGTATTGTATGAAAGACAATTGAAACATTTAATTTCAAATAGAACAAAGGCTAATTCACAAGTATGAAAGAGCAGCAACACTGTAATATCCTGAAGATACAACACAGCATAAAATCTGCTCAAAAATCTCCCTCATATATAATCCAAGTTTATTTCTCCTATGAATGTAGCATGTGGAAATACATTACTTTTTTTTAATAGTTATAGAAGTAGCACTTAATAATGGTGAAGTTACTTTATAGTCAACTTAAATTTTCTTTCAGGAAACATAATGCCTTATTCTACAGATTCTTCTGACAAACTTGAGGTACCTATTTACAAAACAAGATTCATTATTACTCAATATAAATATAATTTTTATAATCTGGCCCATCTTTCTTTTAAGTGCTGCATTCAAAATGTCTGCACTAGTGCCTAGCAGCAACGTAACAGGCTCCCCAGTTTTACGAAGTAAGCTAATATAGGATAAAGTGGAGTTTGGAGAACTTCAGCTATACCATGCCATTACGCTTGTGCACAGCCATTCTAAACCCATATGCTTGTTTCATTTGAAAGCACTAATGAGGATACTAGTTGCTATTAACCTGGCACACCTTCGCCTTTCCAATTTTGCTACTAAATTCACCACTACCGTGAATTTCAGGAACATAGAACAATTCTGCCACCTAGAGCCCATACATAAAGTTGCTTTTATAATCAAATAATTTCTTTTAAAATATCCAAAATTTTACTCTCAGACCTTTTAACTGTCAAAAGTGAAAATACTGTATTAGTCTTGCTATAAAATTATTGTAAGTATTTCCCAGTTACACGATCATATAAAAGGATTTACTGAAATTGTGATAACTGTAGTATTAATCCCCTCACAGGTGACTTCACTAGTAAGAATGCTCAGAAAGTATCGGAACAAAAATACGAGAACCGAAAGTAACTGACAAATGATTCTCACAGCGTTTACTTCAAATATGTTAGTTACTGTTAAAAGGATCAACTCTGCAAATAAAAAGACATTAATTTAAAAAATAAAGCATGCAAATACTAACTTCAGTGGTAATAGTTTCCAGGTGATAACACAAAACTAAAAATATTGACCACCATAAAGATGAGATTTATTTGGGGAAACAGAAAAGTCCTGCTATTTAATACTTATGTACAGGAATATAGAAAACCACAATGGAATAATGTTTTGAAATAGTTCAGAGCAAGACACTGTATTGGATAAATTTGCAGTTGTGGGTTACATCCAAGGTAAATGCCACATACCAGGAAAACGCTAATCCCTCTAGCTAGGTCACCTATAAACTCCAATTATCTTAGTTCTGGACTTATCATCATGCACACAAAACATACCCAGAAGCTGGGTGTGGGGAAATAAAATCAAGATTATGGAAATTAATACATACAACTCACAGTCATGCTCTATAAAACGAAGGTACAACTGAGTCCATTCTCTTATATATTAATGTCCTTTTTCATGGACATACAGTACACTGGGCATCATCAACCTTTTTCCAAAGAAATGTAGAGATAACTAGTACATTACAACAAGATTGCAATAACTAAAGCTACCAAATCTGAAAAATTATTAAAGTTTAAAAAAAAATCAACAAAAATAAGTTGATTATTTAAACAAATTGCTTGTTATACAAAATAAGATTCCTGTGCTTTCAAAACAAAGCTTAAGAAAAAATACGTGCTGGATGGCCTAGTCTGTCTTTCACATAAGAACAGAGAATATAAAAATACCAGGATTAAGGCAGAAAAACATTTTATTTGATTCAGGCTTACTTCCTACTTTATTAGAAAGGAACAAGGACACTATATAAAAACAGCCGTAATACAGCATGTTCTCTTAATATTTTGGTAAATATTAAGCAGGGAAAAGATTAACTACCCAGACTGTGAGAGAATCAAATTGGTCATTCTGCAAAAGTGAAGCAACAGCAAGTAATGAGACCTTAGCTTCAACATTTCAACCTAGACCTAGCAAGTAATACGTACACAAAGAAACAATCTTATATTGACAAAAAGATACAATTTCATGATTCAGAGGTCATGAAACCAGAGAGACCAAGTTTCACGTAACTCTGATCCCATATCAAGTTTTAACGCTCTAAATATTTTTTCCATTAACAGACACCTGCATAAAGAACCCATATCTGATCATTCTTCAATTTTATACACAGCTAACTCCATTAGAAGAAACGTTTACCTCAAATTCAGATTTCTCATGTCCAGCTTACACAGTTCTACTTCAGTGCTTTTCCCTGGAATGTATCCAGGCATACAGTAACGTTAAGATGCCATACAGGTCACTCTGGTGACTCTCTAGTCGCTCCTAGTACCTCACAATGCCTTCAAAACACTTACACAAGGTTCAAGAGACAGTAAAGATCTGTTAAAGAGGCCAAGAAATCCCCAGAACCAGCAGCTGGACAAGTCTCATGCAGTTGCTGCACACAGATACATAAATGTGTGTCTGTTTATGGACTCCCATACACGAAGCATGTATAGCCACTGTTCCAGTTTCTTAGTTGAAACGATTTAGAAAGGTTATGTGGTGTAACCTTTAAGACTCCTCATATGTTCGATAGGACAGACTATGTTATTTCTCCTTTACGTAGAGTTACAGTTCACTCGAGAAAAGGTAATTCTAATATACTCGCAACTGTAAGAAAATATGACTTTAAATTTTAAGTTTTGGCAATAATCTCTAGCACATCCCTATGTATTGGGTCTAGCTGAGATGGAGTTAATTCTCCCCACAGCAGCCCTCACAGTGCTGTGCTTTGTACCGGTAACTAGAAAGGTGTTGATAACACACCGGTGTCTTGGCTACTGCCGAGCAGTGCTCGCACAGCATCAAGGCTGTCCCTCCAACATCCCCCCTCACCAGAAGGCTGGGGGGTGGGCAAGATCTTGGGAGGGGACACAGCCAGGACAGCTGACCCGAACCAGTCAAAAGGATATTCCATACCGTAGGATGTCTGCTCAGCAATAAAGGTAAAAGAAAGGAGGAGAAAAGGGAGCATTAGTTATTTACAACATTTGTCTTCCGGTGCAATTGGTACACATATTGAAGCCCCGCTTCCCATAAGGTGGCTGGACATTGCCTGCTGATGGGAAGTAGAGCATAAATCTTTTGTTTTCCTTTGCTTCCACACATGGCCTTTACTTTCGTTTTTATTAAACTGCCTTTATCTTAACCTGCGAGGTTTTTTTCTATCTTATTTTCTCCCTGCCTCTGTCCTGCTGAGAAGGGGAGTGATAGAGTGGCTTGGTGGGCACCTGGTATACAGCCAAGGTCAGCCCGTCATACCCTACAAGGAAAAGGATGAAAGTTGTGGGTTTTTTTTAAACATCAGAAATGCTCAGAACTCATTATTCCTTTAAGAACACTGGCTCATTTCAGAAAGTTATAAATTCACAAGGTCAGTATTATTGTATTTCCAAGATTCCAGTTCTAAGACTTCTCTACATACAAGTAGAGCATGTTCAACCCAGCACACCCAGTTACTACGCCACTTATCTAAGAAATATTTCTGAGCAATCTGGGATGAAAATAAAAAAAGTCAAGTACATCAGTAGCCACCAACAAAATACACCCTCCAAATAAATCTGTGAATGCTGAAACTCCTGCTTAGGCTACTTAAATTTCTTCCTACACGAAGAATTCAAGTGCCACAAACACATTTACAGTAGAGATGGAATGAAGAGGTTTTTTCTTCAGAAAAGATTGATGAAGTCTGCTACAGAAGATTATAAAAGTCAAAGGATTCTTTAGGAAGGAAAGACAGAGGAAGGACATGAAAGGAAGGAATCAATTTCAGCTTAAACACAGTTTTTTCTCGCTTGGTGTGTTTTATAGAGCAGTCAGACATTTGTCTAAAAACATGTACACAACAGACCTGAAACCTTTGCAAAGCAGTAGCGCAAAACTTAACACTCCAAATACTTATGGTGGCAAATATTCTATGTATGGGTTCAAAACTTTAGCTAGCAGAGAAGATACCCAGTTCTACACACAAAGGTTCTCTCAATAAAGAAGTTACAGAAGTAATATTTTGTTAGTATTTTCCCCTACAATTTGCAGCTTCCAAAGTGTTAATATTAATCCTGACGTATCTTCACCAGGCAGTATTTCGGGTCAAACTGATTTAACATACATAAAAATCTGACAAATTTAACCTGTTCTCCAGAAACAGGTTCCATAGCCAATGGCGTGACTACATTGTCAAGAACTTGGTCTTATCCTTCTAACATGTTGTTAGTAAGCATTATTATGTCTGCTTTATACAAAAAAGACCACCAAAAAAATCCCACCAGTGAGACACTTAAAGCGGCAAGACACCTTCTCCAAATACTAATCTACACATTAAATAACTTTCACTTTTTCTTCTTTAAACTTCTCTCCCTACACCTGTACTGCTTCTCTTCCCCAGCATAGCCAGCTGTATCGAGTCTGAAGATAGTAATTCCCTTACCCTGATTTTTTCGTGTGTGTTTGTGAAGACTGAGAACTGGACTGCATGAAGAGTGAGGACCAACAGAAGAGCTTAATTTCTTAAAGCCTCCAACAACTGTAGCTGTTAAAACAGTGGTAAAGGGATTCAGAAGCAGCTGTAGCATCAAGTACTTTTATTGCTTTTGAAATCTGACTACATTTTCAGTTGGTTAGACTGTCAGTTGACTCACCAAAACAGCTATGTTAAGTTGCATGCCTTTAGCTAAACTTGAAATTAAACTGCTTTAAACAATATATCCTATCAAATAGTTCTAGAATAAAGCTACTATGAGAAGAAAATGAAACGTCTGATTTAACCAATGATAGGAATCTCACAAAAAAAAAAAAAATCAGCAACAAGACAGTCAGGGATCAACGGAACATCTGATCAAAAGAGGGTAAGGGGTTGTACAGATAAAGGATCTGTGTGATGCACTATAGAAAGCTTAAACTATGAATGACAATCAATCAATGATAGTAAATGAATGATAACCTGTCCCAAATCATTAGAGCATTAGGGCTATATTGTCAATGCAAATGGGACAATACAGAGACTTTCAAAGAAGGAACAGTAATTATGAGAGATTGCAGTTACTTTGCAGGATGGGAAAGTATCAAGAAGGGAAGTGATGCAGCGATTAATTCTTTAGCTATCATAAGTAATTGCTTCTTGGAGCAACTGACCAAAAGTAGTCACAAAAGGAAAAGCATCTCTTAATTTAGTCCATAGTTCCTACTTCAGAGGGGTAGCTGCTGAAGAATATTCTACAATAGGAGGATCAATGCACTCAAATTCAACATTCTTGTAAACAAAAAAACCACCACCCTATAGCCAGGAAAAAATCCACCACTATAATTTCAGCAAGGGGAACTACATAACAATGAAGATGCTATCAAAAGATAATTAAAAGCATCATCTAAAAAGGGCAGAATGCAAGTATCATGACAACTTTTAAAGATTTTAAAAAAGAACACTACATCACTAGAGACTTAAAAAGAAAATCCTGGAACAGTTCTATAAACCACAAAAGGCTATCTGAACTGAAAAGCAAACTTCAGAATCAGAAAATGTGTCCAAAAGGAGAAACAGTAAATACTCCAGAAATATAGTTAAGATTATTGCCATCTACGTAGAATTTTGAGGAGCATCTTGTTGAAGGAATCAGTACTTTTTTCAAACACATCAAAAACAGAGGAAATCTGCCAGAAAACTGGTAAGGATGACAGATTATTTTCTGTTTGCTGTGGTGTGATCTTCCTAGTGTTTTCCTTTTGCATCTTAAGCTATCTCTGGCACCTTTGTTTACTACACAGAACACTGGGAATGTTCACACACAGGAGTCTTTCTCTGTGGAGAAAACAGCTTGAGGAGCTGCCTCAGACTGAAGTAATATTTTTGAAAGAAACAACAGAAGTGACATTTTGGGGTATTCACTCTTGTTATCATTCACCCAGGAGTTCTAAAGGAATTCAGATATTAAGAAGTCAGATACTATATGATATGTAAACTACTGTTGAAGTCAATTTTGGTTTTAAACATTCTAGGATTCAAGAGATTGCAGATAAATCTATACTAAGCAGATAGTGAAAGTTTACAATAAAAAGAATTATCAAGCACATTAGTAATTCAAGCATCATACGGAAAAATCGAAACAGCATTTGCAGAGGGGTATCGTGCTCCCTGATCAAAATTCTTCAAATGAACAGACAAGTAGATGAAAAATGATCTGCCTGAGAAAACATATCTGCGATCAAAATTCTTTAAATGAACAGACAAGTAGATAAAAAATGATCTGCCTGAGAAAACATATCTGAGTTTCCTAACACCTTTTGAGAAGGTCTTCACAAAGGTTCTTTAAAAAAAACCCAAACCAACCAAGCCACCCCAAACCAAAACCACCACTGAAAAGCCCTCCCAACCAGCCTACAACCAAACAAAAAACCCTGAACTGTTCTGGGATAAATTACAGCCCTGGCTAACAAGTAATGTTTCCCCACCTACTTACTCTCACTTTTCCTTGTACAAAAACATAAACATTAACATTCGATGATTTCTGTCCATGCTATCAAGAATGCTCCTGCAATCCTGCACAACAGAAATAAAGATTTGCTATTATACCTATTACATTCATCAAGCTAGTCAAAGTAACTGCATGCTGGAGTCCAAGAACAAACTTGATCTCATTTCTTGTCTTTCTCCCCATGTTAGGTTTTGCTTAAAATCACTACCTCATTTCACTATTATTACAAGGATACTAGAGTAAAAAAAATTCAACTTTCCCTAGTATCTTTGCAAGTTTCCCTTGGAAGACATGTCAAGATATGAATGCCATGAATGATTTGCTAAAGGAGGAAAAGCTACCCAGATTCCTTCAGTACAAACATTTCCGATGATTAAAACGTTATAGGCTTTTACCAATTTATCAACTGTTCAGCACTAAGATAGCCACAAATCCCACAGACTCAAAGAAGTAACACTCACTCTGCATGTAGCATGCAGGTACGTCACACATACCTAGTAATTACCCCATAATTCATGAATGAAATTATTCTACCATTAATGCCATAAGACCAGGTTGTGAAAATAAGTGCTATGTAAAATACTGTTAAAAATAAGACAAATGAAAACTGGGACCTCATTTACTGCTAAACATTATTTTCCCGTGACAGTACTGAAAGAAAAAGTGAAGGCAAAGGATGCAATTTGACAATAACCTCAGGGAAACAGACATTTGCAATCTTTTAGAAACTGACTTATGCTTCCTTGAGAAATTTAGTGCCAAGTATCACAGCAATAAAGAAAGTCTAACTGTCCAAAGACAGCAGGCTGTCAGCTGTGCTTGCAACTATATTCTGGATGGCATATAACCAAGTGCAGCTAAAGACATGGATTAACGGAACATGAAGGGACAAAAATACACAGAAAAGCCTCCTCACGCTAACACTTTCCGGTTTTGTTCACTTCAGCATCTTCTTTCTGTACTACTTTGGTGTTTTCCACAGTTTAGCAGCCTTTTGACTTGCAATGTATAGATGTTGCTACTTCTATCAGTTACTCCCCACTTTTGTCCATTTCAAACCCGCAGGTACTTTCATATAGCCCTCCCAATTGTAGGGCTCAAGCCAGCTTTGTTTAAGAGGAATTAAACGATTACTTGGTATCTTTTAAATGGCTGAAGCAAGTATTTTGAGCTATGTTTTAGGCTTACCGTAACAAGGTAAGAACGAACTCTTCTGTCATAGTGCCAACAGCTCTCCAAGCCTACCTTTACCTAGAATGCTAACCATAATCCTCCCCAGTCATCTATAGTTAACAAGCTAGAGATACAGAAAACACAAAATGCAGTTTGTCATTTGGATCATAAAAACAGCTTGGTATCGAGAGCGTTACCTTGCCAGTGCTTTGTAAGATTGTAGTTCTTGTCCTCCATACTCTCTCCCTGCTGACAATATCTCTGGTTACATCCACTTCAGCATCAACAAAACTTCTCTGTTTAAGAGCAGTTATGTCATCATCCAGATCAGTTTTGATAGTAGATCTTTTCTTTGCCATGATTTTTGCTTTGATAGCAGCAATTTTTTCCACTGACATGGCTTCAGACAAGGACCTAAATGAGCAAAAATAACAGAATAGACTGAATAATTGCACAAACGATTCTTCTGAAAGAATTTGTGAATGAGTAACTTCATCCCACTCAAAGTTTACAGCTATGCTACAAATCATAAAATAGTCACATAAACTTGGAAGATTACATGAGCTGGACATTGCTGTTTTGGGCATAACAATCAAACTTCTGACAAAAGACTCCATCCTGGTATTAGCACAAAAACCATCAAAAGATCCTGACCATACCAAGCAGAAGTAAAGACTGCAAACATAAAGCATCAAGACTAACACTTTCATTTACAACATCATCTGAATTTCAGCTCCCCATTATTTTTAGTGGATTACAACTTTGTGTTCAGCCAATCAATCCCTGGCTGCTCTGAGGCTTTCAAACCATTAATCTAAATTTCGGCTGAGGTGTTGTTACTTGGACTTGGCCACTTGGAAGATGTGTTACCTTTTCAAACCATGTAAGCCAAACAAACAACAGATGGTAGTAACTTTGTCCACATTAATCTGTGTTTGAGGTAGCTCAGTTCAGTCCAAGAGTGCAACATCTCTATCTGTTTGCTTTTAATTGTAAACACAGAATTTGGTTGCCAAATGGTGAGCCCTACTGTTTTGCAGGTGAACTGAAAGGGGGGGGGGGGAAATCGAATTACACAATCCTAACTGCACATACCCAATTCAATTTTACATGATTTTTTTTGCAATTACATTGAAAAATTAATACAAGAAGTACTGGTTGTGAAGTATTCTCCTTTCACAACTAAGCTAGTGAAAAGGGAATTTATGTGTTGCTGTCAAAGTAAAAACAGTGACAAGCATGGAGTTCAAACTCACTGCCTGTAAATGTTATTTGCACATTTTTTAAAAGGGCAGACTTTTACATTCAGCATTAAAAAAAACTGTAAATACAGAATACAAAGTAATTATGAATAATACTCAGTAATCCTCACTGCAGCATTGTCTCGCAACTTCAAAACAAAGTTGTGATACACTCAAGCTAGTATCCAAATTATTAGTCTATACAAAAGACTGTGTGTACTTTTTGATTGTTTGATCCTTAGACTTCCTGATTTTAAGTCAGGTATGACAATCAGATTTTTTTTCCTATAGTTTCCTTTTAAGTATACCTATACAAGAGGCAGAGAGGAAGAAGACATTCAAAACATGCTGTATTAATTGTTGTAAAACTCCACTATATTCATTGTTGCAAGGCTAAGCGTTAAATTTTATCCCAGTAAAGGACAGAAGCATTCACAGTATTGTTTATGCTCAAGAGATAAATTTCTCAAGAATGCAGTTGGTCTATCAAGTGCAAAATCCAATGCCAACAAAGCAGTACATTAATTCATACTCACACACCTTAACTGTAGGAAGCACAACGCACATTTTACATTATGGGAGCTGACATACTAAAGAAATTAAGCAACTACCTTTACTTCAAGACTTCTGGACTTGGGTATTTGAAAATGAACTACTAGAGTCTGGTATCCTACTAAGCCCAAGATCCTTACAGTCAACAAGATCTTGCAAGAATTTCATTTCCTCTCTGCTTGGCTTTCGGAAGATAGGGTGTAATGTTCAAAACCAGCTGTCATTCTTTGCAAAATTCTGGACAGATACAACTGAAGAGGAAAGGTGACGGGCAAGTTTTTAAGCACTTGGAACACCGATTACTACTTATGGCAGTCACAGTGCGTTATCCTCTGGTAGCCCACTGCCTTTTCAGTGGTAAGAAGTTCACCTCTGCAGGGAGTCAAATAGAGGTTGTGTTACCCTTTGATCTGTTCTCACAATGTTTTCCTCCTTTTCCATGCAAGACATTCCTCAATACAGGATATTTTTCTTTGAAATAGACCATCAGCTTCCCCTTGCAGTTCTGCTTATTGTATCTGACCACTTAGATAAACACCATTGCAGAAGGAGGCAGAAATGGCAGACTTGCTGGGAGGAAGAGACAACTGTCCACTCACTTCTGAAGACACACCAAATCTCATACCATGACATCTGAACTTCCACTCAAGAACAGGAGTCTGATCAGTAATGAAGTTCTGCCTCCTCAGACATTACTAATGATAGCACCTAAGGGAGGGAGACTCCCACTAAGAGCTGTTGGAGAGAAGTAAAACCGGCTGCTTCGAATAGCATAGGAATTATTATCAGTCCCTTAGTTAAGCATTATCCACAGGAAAAAGTATTCCTACCTGATCTGCTCCGTTTGCACGATACCTTCTTTATGCCCTTCCAACCGAGCTGCCAACCGCTCCTTGTCAAGGCGCACACACTCTTCATCCTAGCAGTAACAGTGATGTTTAACTCTAATGTTTAATTTTACTGTGCATTCTTCTTAAAAAAATAAATACAACTAGAATTAAAGCTATTCAGAATTTATTTTTTTTTTAAATTTGCAAGGACAATCTTTATTCCCAATTATTTTTGACCTGTGCACTACCATTAACTGTACAGCAATTGGAAGTTTCCTTTCAAGAGCCACAAAGTACAATTAGAATAATGAAAATGAAACTACCATTCCCTCATAAAGAGCCTTGCTCAGTCAACAATTGAGAACAACAGAAAAATCGGTCAGAGAACTTAACGTTGGCAAACAATGCACACATTCAGGCAGGACAATACATATACACACATACATATTTAAGGTAAATTTATCAGACACTCAAATTTGCCCAGATACTTAATCAGTGACATTTTTAAAGAAAAGGACAGCTCAGAACTGTTACATCTTGACATATAACTTTCATAAATGGCATTCCTAGTAAATATAAAAAACAAGTCAAGAGTAAGGAAGCCTCTAGTTACTCAAGTCAGGTTTGAAACAGATGTGTAACTTGAGAAAGGAGTAGAGAGATGTAATTTCATGCCATCTTTTCAGCTTCTTAATGCTGGTACCACTCATGTTCAATCTGTCCTATTTCCCCTTAAAACTTTAATCAGCATTAAGCCTGCCTTATTGCTAAAAGGCTGTTTGGAAAGGCTGAAGCACAGCAAAACCAGTCATGTCCATGTATCATGAGAGACCTGGAATCTCTACACCAAGATGATCTCCGAACAACTTAAAACAGATTTTACAGACTCTGACCTGCCAGAGCAGCAAGGAAACAAACAAAGAGAAGATGGCCATAAGCTCATTAGGTTCATATGCAGAATTCTTGATTCTCCAGATTATGATGGTGAAGATTTACAATTTCAAACATACTGGCACCATTACATAGGGTAATGTAGAACAAAAATCTATAGATCACCAATAGGTCATCTCACAGCAATCATGTGCTTATGTATCATTAAGAATGCATAAAGTTTTTATGATTCTTATGCAGGTATACCTAAGCACAACGTTCAAATCCAATTCTTGAATAAGGGAATTTATGTATTTTGATAACTCTTCTTCTAAGAAGAAATCTAAAGCCTCAGTACTCTGAAAATATATACGGCCAGATTTAGAATAACTCACAGAAGAGACAACTGGATGAACATAGATTTGTTTTGGTTTGTTTTTTTTTGTTTGTTTATTTAAAAAAAAAATCAAGAAAAACAGTAAGTCAGTTTTTAAAACCAAGCAGAGTTAAGTAATACAATGTGTGCAATAACTAGACACATTGCTTCTATTCAAGAGGCACTTGTGAAAATACACTCTTAAATTAACTACCTAAGAGACAGCTTCAGAAAACAGTAATTACAGGGACAGTTTCATATACTGCTATAAAGGGACTAAAATAGCAGGCAAAACAAGTAAGTATCCATTTATAGCAATAAGACTGGCATTTAAGTTATAATGCCAACTCATGGATAGCAGATAACAGTAATCAGTCATTAAATAGCACTTTTATTCCAATCCCATAGCTTTTAGCAAACAGGTTATAATGCAACAGGTACTTAGAGATATGTGGTCAAGCTCTCCCTTTCATACTACAACATACATCTAGCAACTAAAATTCCAAGTTTAAACCAGAGGCTTAAATTCTAACTCCTTCCAGTTCAGGTACTTCAAGATATGTGGTCAAGCTCTCCCCTTTCATACCACAACATACATCTAGCAACTAAAATTCCAAGTTTAAACCAGAGGCTTAAATTCTAACTCCTTCCAGTTCATGTTCCCACTAACAGAAGTACTGTGTGCACCCAGAGGACAGGAAGATCAACTGAACTGCTACAAAAACAAATAAATACTGTAATTTACCGCCACCTCTAATTTGTACTGACGACAGTTACTATCATTACCTCTATTCTTGGTTTCTTTGCTTCTGCTAGTATTTCATCTGCTGCTCTTTTAACTACAAGAAAAAAAGGTCATTAAAAATGCAAGATTGTAGTAGACTTTCATAAAATAAACCTCAAAGTTATTTTTTAGTTAAACTGTACCTTGAGTGGACCGTTGAAGACCAATTTCAAGTGGAGCACTTCTGTCTATGCTTGATGAGGTTGCTGTAATCAGATACAACATTTCATTTAAGTACAAAAGATTTGCAAAAGTATTTAAGTATAAAAGGAAGAAGGACAACAGATAAATTGCAACAATGGAAATTCTAACTAGATACTAGGTAGCAAAGGCGGCCAAACACTGGAACTGGAGATATTCAGAACCTGACTGAATGTGAATTTAATCAGGTTGCTCAGGGTCATTTGGCCCTTCTTTGAAAAGGGGATTGAACCAGATGACCACCTGCGGTGCCTTCCAACTAATAAATTAGTCAGTGATTCTATGATCTGTATATACCACATAAAAGAAAGCACAGTCACAAAGGTAATTACTTTATAACCTGGAATCAAGATATGCTAGTTTGTCTAGTTTTTGGAATAAAGACAACCTGCTGGTCCCTTTAAAATATATATATAAAAAATTGTTTACTGCTCATATTACAGAAATAACCTCCTACTCCAGTATACTTAGAATTCTAAGATCACCTACAAAACTGAGCAACTTACAAAAGTAAGCCACTTTTAACTTTCCATCAGAGAAACTTCTTTTCTCTGACTACTGTTAACAAAAATTTTAAGAGGATGGAATACTAGGCAAATCTGCCAGACTGACAAAGCAGTGATTTGATAAATTTTACTATACTGAAGATTTTATCCCACACACTTACTGCATCAACAACAATGCACTACCAAAAATTTCCTACAGTCTAGAGAAAGAAAAAATATAAATGCTAAGATATAACCATTGACAAAAGGATGCTAACAATAATAAAAAAGTAGTCCACTTCTAAACACACACATAAGAATGCAGCTCTTATCTAAGCACCACGAAAATAGTTAAGTTCAGAACAAAATTTAAAAAATAAATCTTAACTTCGTTTGGGAAGTCTGAACATATTGAGTTAAGCTGCAAACTGACCATCATTAACCATCCTTCCCCTCCTACATCTCACTTGTGCCATAAATATGAAGCAGTAAAGCACACTATGTGTCTAAGTTAAAGAAAACATCACTCACATGTTTCCCCATTTAGGTATGCAAGCAAGTCTTTCCTATCAGGTCTTCTTACCACAGGAATGTTTTCAGTCTGAAAAGACAGCAGACTTGACATTAAACTGTTACCCCCTCAGAAAGTTTCTTGCTGAGGATTTTTCACTTTTATTGAAAACTACCAATTCACACAAAGACAGGAACACATCCTGCCTACCAAGAAAGCATAGCTATCAAGCTTAAATATGCAATTACTTTCTAGAGGATGTTCAACTACACAAAATGAAACATTGTCTGCTATAAAACTTGAAGACTGGATAGCCTTCTTCCTCCCCCACTTCAAACTTGCAAATAAGAACTAGCTTTTAACACATACACACTTTCCTGCCAGGAGTCAATGTTGGTACACAGAAATTGAGTATTTAAATTCTGTGCTTCCAAGTATGTACAACACGCAACACTGCTGTATCAGGTAACCGCATGGCACAGGGGAAGATGAAACATGGGCTCACAGAAAGCAATCAAATGGAAATCAAAAGGACTTTATCTTTCAGAGTTCCTCTATCGTTATTGGATAAGCTCTGCAAATCATTTCTTTAATTAGCTTGCATACTTCTGAGTCCACTCCAAAGCTATTCCGCTGTACTTTTCTCTGTTTGGTAAATTCTTGCAATCTCAGGCACTAAAGGATCATCTAGATTGGGATTGCACAACAGAGAACAGATGGACAAAAGTACTTCTGAAATAGTGCTGGAGACAACTGTAACCATTTCAAGAGAAATGCTGTTACTGTTAATATTTAGGTTACAGACTCTCGTAAATGCAACTTGGTGGTTTGAAAGGATAATCAAGAAGTGAATTATCAAGAAAAATACTCCACTTTGACAGGGACTGTCATTTGATCCCTAGGTAGAGGTGTTCCTTTTTAAAAACACACACACTTCGTTGCATATCTTTTTCCTTTTCCCCAGCCAAATTCATACACTTAAATGCTACTATCGTTCCCTGAAAATAACAATGCACATATTACTTATCACAAACAAGACAAAATAAAATTTTATATGGTCTACTTACTGCAGCACGGCGGACATAAACAGGATGTGAAAGGTGCACATTATTGAGCAGGAACAAGATAGAATCCAAAGTGTAGTATTCTCTGGGTTGGCCC
>NW_009623711.1:112635-116391 GCF_000690535.1 Cariama cristata
TTCCCTGTCCTGTAAAACCATGAAACAAAGATTTCAACATTTAACCTCTCCATCTCCATCTCATGCACACACTTCTTTAGCAAAGTTCTCTTTTCTTTCCAGATGACAGTTGAAAAAGCAAGCAGTAATACTATTTTCAGGCTACTGCCAGACTAGTGAACTATCAATTGTGTTAACAAATACGAGCAAGGGATATATGTTCCTGCAGCCTCTTTACTCAACAAATTATAAAAATTATCCAAAATAATCCCAAGTAAGAGCTGGAGTGGTGGTAAAACATACAAGCAGCAAGACTTGGGAAACCGTAAGAACACACTCTCCCACATCAGATTCTATGATTCTATCTCAAACTTATATATTCTGACTAGTAAAGAAATTGTCTACCTTATTTGGGACAGCTAGAGGAACGTAACTGAACTGCAAATTAAAAAAAATAGTTATTACGTGCCTTCCAGGTATAACAGGACAGAATTTTCACCACTAGAGAAAGTACAGTGAAGAACTCAGAATACACAAATTTCATGACGTCTAGAGAGCAAAAGGTTCAAAATGGTGCCAAAAAGTCAAAATAAAGAGTGACTAGAAACTAATTGCACACAAAACTTGCAAAACCAAAACGGATTACAAAATCCGAATGAACTCCCATACTGAAGTCAGACCACTTCAGAGCAACATGACAGCATCAAGTTCAATCTTTGCTTTGAAACAGCTTGTTTGTAGGAGATGCCTTTTAAGCCTAAAAAGGAATCTGATCTGTGTAACAATCTGGAAAAAAAAAAACAATCCCACAAAACAAGGCCAAACAAAAAACATAGTTTCAGCTTGGCTCCATGTGCAATGAACATAATTCCCCCCTCACACACACATTCACCCCTTCATGCTGTTACTAGAAGATTTCGTAGGGGAAGCGATACCTGTCCCAGTTTCAAAACAAAACCTGCTCCCTAAATACTTCAACTACTCTGAGAAATGGACCCTTCCGTCCATTTCACAGCCCCCAGCAGGACCAGGAACTCAGTGAGAGCAGCCATTCCACTGCCCAGACTTGGGACCTGCAGACCCCGGCTCCAAGCAGGACACAGCTCCTCCGCACTGCCCGGTCCCCGTCCCCAACCAGCCGGCTCACCTCTAAGCCCAAGGAAGACAATCCACCAGGAACCCAGGCCAAATCTGTAAAATTTAAGACCGGCACAGAATTTTCATCAAACCAGAGATTTCAGGAAGAACTACTTTCATTAAAACCACAAGAAGGAGTTTTCTCTCCAAGTACAGTGGCTTTACTCATGGTTCACCATCAGTATTGAAACACACACCACAGAAATGTCAACCTCACTGAGGGAAGGGAGAGGAAATTAAAAAATACTCAACCATAACTTTATTTAACCTGAAAGAGCTACACAAACATCTACTAAATGCAACAGAAGCATAAGCCCGCTTTCTTCATACTGTGGATGTAATGCCACTACTGCTTTTCTGGCAATTACTTTTCTGAACTTATCTAGATCAAAAGTGTCCAATAACCTGTTCGGAGACCATTACTAGCAGTAAGGCTGAAAACATTACTTTCATAACAATGCCTGAGAAAACCAATATACCTTTACTCACGCGGAGAAAACTGATTCAAAATACCAGGAGAATGGTAGAATAAAGGATGTTTCTATCGCTGTTTCTTCCTTCCAAAAACTTAGTCTGCATGGGGTGGGGGTGTGCGTGTATGTTTTGTTGCTGAAGAAGAAAGGGAAGAGACATAGGATCTTTCAACTAAGAAGCCAAAAGTTGGCTTCACAATTATAGCCAACAGAAGTGGATTCCTCCGCAAGGAATTGTTTGAGTATTTACTGTTTCACTGCCATCTTTGATAAGGTGGTATCTAAACATATTCAGAGCACTAGTAGAAACAAAAGCTTCCTCCACATCGACTTGGCTCTGAAGTGAAGTCTACGTCACATGCTGCAGTTCTCACTTCATTTTACAATGAACATTTTAGATTATCTCACTTCAGATTAACTTGTTATTTCTCTGAAGTGTGTGATATCCACTGAACATTATATAAAAGTCCAGTTGGCTATCATTTCAAGTTTTTATTTACAGTATTTAGCAATAAATGGCATAATTTAGAAAACAAGTACTGAACAGTTATCTATTAATTTGAAAATACAGTATTACAAAGCCACAGGCATTGCCAAAGCTCAGCGTGGCACAGCTGGTACTTCATCACTGAAACCACACACACAAGAAATCCCTGTGCTCATTACAGTTGTAAGAGGATGTTTTATTAGGAGGAAAAGATATTGCACATTAAAGGGAAAGCGTCAGATGGACAAGCAGTTGTACACAAGGAGAAAAATCTAAGTCTAAACTAACATTTCAGCATGACTTTGTGTTCCTTTCAGATTTCCCAGACACAAAAGACCTGCTCGATAAACAGAGAACTGAAAGCAAGCTGATCTGAAGGTAGCTTACTTTGCTCAAACTACAAATATCCAAAGTAGCAAAAGAAATTAATTCTCTTACTCCCATATTTAGTAATGGCAGAAATTACTTGAGAAAAAAGTCAAAATCTTAAGATTCAGACCTCAAAAATTCCAGTATTTATATTTTTGCTTTAACAGTTATTAAGAGCTGCATCTCTTAACTAACTTTGCTCAAACTACAAATATCCGAAGTAGCAAAAGAAATTAATCTCTTATTCCCATATTTAGTAATGGCACAAATTACTTGAGAAAAAAGTCAAAATCTTAAGATTCAGACCTCAAAAATTCCAGTATTTATATTTTTGCTTTAACAGTTATTAAGAGCTGCATCTCTTAACTAAACAAAACTCCAGCTTAAAAACCTGGAGAAAATGCAAGACAGAAAGTTTCACCTGCTTGTTTTTAACAACAGAAATTTATGTCCAGCTCATCCATTCACCTTCAACCTGCGGGCACCCAGAGTTTATTCATTTTTAACTGCTTTATTTCCTCTTTCATGTTTCAAAGCATGCATTTTTATAGAGGTACTAAAGGCCTGTGTCTCATCCACAAAAGAAAGCAGTAATCTTTAAAAATACAAGACTAGGCATGCAGAGTATCACACAAATTACAATACCCATGACCAACTGCTCACTGTTTGAAAACTTTTCAGCTGTGCATACAAACCCCTGTGCTGGGTAAACAAAGCAAGTAAGTTTCTCTGTTAGATTGATTCCTTCCTTCGGTTTTGAAACAGACTCTATAATCACTCTTCAGTGGCCACAGATCAACCATTAGATCAAAACACACAGAATGATCTTAGATCATCTAGCCTTCTTCATGTGCCAGCAGGGGTACTCATATAATTATAATCTGGACACTAACCTGGATTAAAATTAATTTCTACCCGTTTTTTCCTCCCCCCTCCGGGTTACTTTTAACTTGGCTTAGTTCCTCAGACCAATTCACTGTTTGGCTGGCACTTGTGCTAGCACAGAGAGAAGGCAGAGCAGGGCAGCACCGCTGACTTCTGCCAGCTTAGCTGCTCAAGGAGCCACAGTGTTAAATGTCTAGTGGGACTACTTCTAATTCTAGCAGGGACAGAATGCCACCACCGCTGTTCGGACTTGTGTTACTCTCTCCAGACTGGCAGCAGAGACGCAATTACAGCAACCATGCCATGGACACCTAAAACAGAAATCAAGACTTGCTCCATGAAAGACTAAGCCACAAAAAACTGCTTGCTGCAAACATAGTTTGGATCCTGTCGAGTCACCCAAATGTAAAAGGTTTTGAGTCTTAA
>NW_009623712.1:0-9703 GCF_000690535.1 Cariama cristata
TGATTCTATGATTCTATGATTCTATTCAATATTATATACAATACTCTTGTGAGATATAAAGGAACAACTTCCCTTTTTGCATTGCAAAATGTACCCAAGAGTATTTTTCTTTCTGTAGGCACTACATATGAACCTCAAAACTCCAGATTTCTAAATTTGCAAAGATGTGCAAGACTGGCGAAGTAGAATTGCTTAGTGTTTACACATTTTCTGCTAGCCAGATCAGAAATTCTGGGATTGCAGTTCAGTGCTGTAGAAGTAAACATCAGACAGCTACCTTTATAAAAAGATTGGAAGATATTAACGTAAAATGTAAGACATTTTATTTTGTGTAGGAAAGTGGAAGCTACATTCAATGGCCTAGCACACTAAATGTCTATTTGTTGTCACTTTATCATGACAACCCATAAGATTCGGCATGAAAACTGGTAAGAACTTCATTTTGCTCTAAGGAAAAATAAAGTTGCATTGAGATTTTGCAGTAAATCTTATAGCAGTTCTGTAACTTGGCATTTACTGCACATCCTTGCATTGATTTAGCACTTCCAGCTCCATAATATTTCTTTTTTCAAATGCTTGCCGATCTCCCATTTTAAAACAATTTCTATTAATAGCTTCTTTTATTGCCTTTGGTAGCTCATTGCACATAAAATGTTCACAGTTGCAACACTGTATTTAAGGTTCTGCCAGGATTTTTATGCTACAACCTTATTTTCTTGGATTTATACTTTTAAAAAAATCCTTTGGGGAAGATGCAATGATAATGCAAATTTTCAGGTAATAAAATAGCTATTATTTTTTAAAAAATCCTACTTTTTAATTTGTTCTTTTTAACACTAAGAATATTTAAAATAAATATCTAATAATGCATATATTTTACATTGTTTCTGTGAAAATTTATTTGTTTAGTCTCACCTTGGCTTTGTGATTCTTTTTCATACTAAATAGTAAACTTGCTTTATTTCCACTGATCTCACTGAGTCTTTATGCAAAATAAAAATTATTTTAAGACAGTACCGTGCCCTTAAAATTAGTAATAAAAAGGAATGTAAAAAATAGGTCTCTTCAGAGTTTATGGAAGTTGTATAATTGTATAATTATACATTATGTGGTATATGCAGATATTCCAAATGAAAGAAACCTAGATTTAAACAAGCAGTTTTTCCTAATAAGTAAGCTGACTATAGTACACAGTTGAAGAATTGAACAGAAAAATGAGATGAACCAAAATGTATGGATTATTCAACACATTTCTAAGCTCATAAAAATGTATCAGTACTTGAAAAATTTGTCTTCGTTAATCAAAATGGAAAAGTCACTTAATGTAGGCAGAATGTGACCTAAGCCTCAAAAATCTTTACCCTTTTGTTTTGTTGACATTTTGTATAGTGTCAGCAAAATCAGATAGGCCTATTTTTGAGGTATACACATTGCAAGATAGAGTCTAGGATTGGTTTAACAGTAAAAAAAAATGGTTTGTGAGTTATTTGATATAAAAATAGCATCACTTAAACATTAGTGTTGTAAAATCATAAAGAAAAACTACCAAACGTATTTACATTTTTTGCAATTAGAAATGTTAATATAAAGAATCAAGAAACAATACTTATGACAGAATTAGTTTAATCAGATTTCTTCATGGCTGAATCAAATCTAAGATATCAAGAGAAAGGTTTTGTGTCTAGAGTTAATATAAAGAATTGAATTGCAAGGTTCTCATCTGGACTACTGGATAGTCATTAGGAAGATACAAATAGAAAACAAGGCAAAAAGGCAGCACTGTCACATCATTTGAGAACCATTTCAAAGGAATTTTCTCTTTCACTATTTACTGATTCTCTAAGTGAAAAAGACAGTGCTTTTTGTATTGGCCTGGCATATGTAGCATGCATGAAACAGTAATACAAATAACAAATAGATGTCAATATTTGGAGAAGAAAACATCAACAGACACATTTTCCACAAAGATATATAATAAAGATGGACATAAATACATGATTAATAACAGGTTGTCTTATTTTTTCAAAAATAATTTATGATTAACACTAATTGAAATACTGTTAACACAGATTTTCTTTCTAATTTCTCCAAAATATTACGACTTATCTCTGTCTTTTATTCCTTTTTTTTTGGTTACAGAATGAAAGTCTTATTTCTCTAATTTTTGAGTAAATGAAATCCTTTTGTGCTTGTGTAATTTTCTTTGCCTAGTGATTTTTCCATTGTTCTTTCACCAATTATGCAATCTTTTTTTATATAACTCTGCCTCAAATTCTCTCATTGTAAATTAACTTCTGCAGACATCCTTTGCCAAATGACTTTGTGTAGTACATCTAGCTCATTTCCTGGCCGACACCCAGAGCACTACCCCTTTTTCATCCCACTTTCACCAGTATACAACCTATTTGGGAGCCAGTTTCAAACAGCCTAGTGAACCACATCAGCAAAGCTCAGGGGCCAGAGTTCATGACTGCAGTCAGCCAGTTACTGGTCTTGAACTAGGAGTTCACTCATTCAGTGAAAAATTATGAAGCATTGGACTTCCATGGCACTTGTTGCGAATGAGTGATTTACATCACTCAAAGAGTCACCGTCACAGCTATTAGCAAAAGTGATTTTAATGTGAATTCGTAAAAGTGCGACTTAACAGAGTTCGATGGCAAGGTTCACTCTATGACTTAGTACATGGAAGAAACATACAAAGAACAATCGAGTTAGAATGGAGCTAGAATAATTTACACACAGATTGGAGACGAAAATGCGTAAGGGAGACCCTGTCATTGAGTCATGGAGTTTAGAATGAACACCCTTGCTTTCTAAACTCCTTCTCAGAGAGGAGTCTAGGTGCGGCTAGGTCTGATTGACTAGGTCTAATCTTAGTCTCAGATTTCGTCAACGGTTTGTATCTAAAGGATTATGTATGCAAAGTTTACAATAATGAATATTGAGCAGCTATATGGAATACTAATGTTTAATTAATGTTAATTCAGCTTGCTGTCAGTCACTTACCAAGGACCTGTTGTGAATAAGTGGCCTCGTCTCCTTGGGTAAGGAAGGATCTTTCAGCCCCATGTAAGGAATCTCAAACCTTGAGAGACATCCTTGCTCAAAGGGGAGAGTCACCTGGAGTGCAGTCCAGTTGCAATACAGAGAGAGCTCAAATTGAACTCATCCAAAGATCGTTATCGGTGAAAGGTCTCTGCCTCAAGGAGCAGCCTTGATAGGTGTCCCAGCTCAAGGGGAGATCACCACCATGCAGCCACACTGCCTAGCCGGGAGAGCTCAAAGGTGGCTCACTTAGGCTGTCATATTTATGAGATAAAGTGGTTGGCTCTTGGCCAGTTTGCATACAATGGGAAAGGTATGCATGAGACTCCCTGTACTCACAACTTTCTTAGTGCATTGAAGAATGAGTCTTGGAAAAGCCACCCGTTACTCATGCTTTAATCGCATGATTGGTGTTCCAAGCTCATCAGTGCTTGCTGAGTCACTCTGTTCCTCTGTGAGCTTCTTGGAGAAGTTCTTGGCTCAGCTATGGCTCAAGCCTTTACTTCCTTTGGAGCCTGAACCAAACTACTGCTAGTTTGGTTAAGACATCGAGTGCATCTGTCACAGCACTGCAATTTTTGAGTATGTTAATCTCAAAGTCACTCCACTAGTCTTTCCATTTCAACAGGCAAATAGGAATTACACCTACGTAATTCCAGCTACATGTGTCTATATTTGTCTAAGAGCAGCAAATAATAACATGATTTTACCTCATCAGTTTGGAAAGCCAGCAATTAGGTACTAATGTATTTGCTTTCAAAATCTGTGTATCATGAAATAGGAGCAAGGGAATTTGAGACACATGGTAATATACCATGGACAATGGGTAAGAAGAAAGACTGTAACTCCACCAACCAGAGAAAGCCATTCTAACTTTCTAGGATTTAATTCTAGGGTTCAACTGAGAATTAAAAATGCTGATCTACTTAAGTGATAAGTGCTCAACCTGGTCTACCAATGCTTTTTTTATGGTCCTTACTGTTAATGATCATTTAAGCTTTTTAAGTACATTTTACAAACAGTTAAAAAGTTTGTTCTTTCTTTTAACAGCATTACTAACACTAAGATTACCAGACGTATTTCAACTGACAAATTCTCAAGACAAAATTCTGCAACAATTTCCTTCTGCTTTAGCTTAAGTTGACTTCAAAGGGGTTCTGCAAGTTATCCTGGGGTTGACTGTGGCCTTAAATTTCTGAAACAGTCCTTTGCGAGTGAAACTTAATTCAAGTAACAGCTTTTAAAAGAAACCTATATTTCCTACGCTTTAGAGGCATATTTTGTCAGTGGAGGAAGTTGAAATCACTTCCTTTAGCTGAATTTAAGGCCTGGTAAACATTAGAGATGTACAAATAATATACTTTTAGTTTGGTGGCTTGTATTGGGTTTGCATGGCAAGGTTTTGGTAGCAGGGGGGCTACAGGAGTGGCTTCTGTGAGAAGCTGCTAGAAGCTTCTGCTGTGTCCAATACAGCCAAAGCCAGCCGCTCCAAGATGGACCTACTGTTGGCCAAAGCTGAGCCCATCAGTGATAGTGGCAGCACCTCTGTAACAGTATATTTAAGAATGGGAAATAACTACTGCTCAACAGCAACCAGAGGAGAGCAGTGAGACAGAATATGTGAAAGAAACAACTATGCAGGCACCAAGGTCAGTAAAGACAGAGGAGGTGGTGCTCCAGGTGTCAGAGCAGAGATTTCCCTGAAGCCTGTGGTGAAGACCATGGTGACTCAAATAGTCTTCCTGTAGCCTATGGAGGTCCATGGTGGAGCAGATGCCCACCCTGCAGCCTGTGGAGGACCCCATGCTGGAGCAAATGGATACATCCGAAGGAGACTGTAACTCCATGAACAGCCCATGCTGGAGCAGGCTCCTGGCAGGACCTCTGACCCAGTGGAGAAAGGAGCCCATGATGTAGCAGGTTTGGTGGCAGGACTTGTGACTCCATGGGGGATCCATGCTGGAGCAGTCTGTTCCTGAAGGACTGCAGCCTGTGGAAAGGACAGGTGGAAAGGACCCACACTGGAGAAATTTGTGGATGACTGCCTCCTGTGGGAGGGACTCTACGCTGGAGCAGACAAAGAGTGTGAGGAGGAAGTAGTAGCAGAGACAATGTATGGAGAACTGACTGCAACCCCCATTCCCTGTTTCCCTGTGCTGATTGGGGCAAGGAGGTAGAGAAATTGGGAGTGAAGCTGAGCCTGGGAAGAAGGAAGGGACAGGGGGAAGGAATTTTAAAGATTTGGTTTTATTTCTCATTATCCTACTCTGATTTGATTGATCATAAATTAAATTAATTTTTCCTTAGTCGAGTCTGTTTTGCCCATGATGGCAACTGGTGAGTGATCGCCCTATCCTTACTCCGACCCATGAGTCTTTCATTGTGTTTTTCTCCTCCTGTCCAGTTGGGGAGGGTGACAGGGCTTGGTGGGCACCTAGCATCTAGCCAAGGTCAATCCACTGCTTAGCTGAGACAGAAAAACAAACATTAACTATTTTCAACAATTAAAAAAATAGTTGCAAATTTAAATGTAATTAAAGTATGTGGTTTGTTTTGTTTTAAGTTTTTAGCTCATATCTAAGTAAAGTTTAAAATTGAAAACACTTGAAAGATGCATGCAAACCAAGCAATTTCCTTTTCTCATTTTCCAAGTGAAACTGTTTGGAAAATTCAAATACAGAAGAATTCTAAGTATACAATTGTTGTGTCAATATAGTTTCTATAATATCATCAATAAATGAAAAAAAATAATCCAGCATATAGCTGAGGTTGTGCAAAAAGACAGTAATAGTAAATTATGGACTTGGTTTGGCTTTTTTAAACTTTTACACTTATTTCAAAAATATAGACTATATTAGTGATAGAAAAACAACCAAGAGGTAAACAGAAGTGCCAAAGAACTGGCAAAAGATAATCTAAGGTTGCCATTTGATATATTCTGAAAAACAGTTTCTGTTTATAGCAACTTAACGAAATTCACTGAGTTGCTCAGAGGAAGGAGACTATCCTGTTTTAAATATTACATTATGTAAGCTGGCAAAAAGTTACTATGTTTTCATACATTTAATTCTGGCAAACAGACTACAAGAAATCTCATGGTTTGCATGTAATTATTTGAGAAGTTAAGTATTTGTTATTTTACATTGCTGTAAAAAAGCTGGAAAGATTGTAAAATCAGAAAGAATCAGGTGGGAGTAAAAAATAAGGAAAACAATTGAGACACAATTTGAACCATAGCAAAGCTTTACATGTCTTAATACTAAATGAACCTTAGTGTTTTGTTTTGCTTGACTGAATTCTGTAACATGGCATAATTTGTGTATACTTGCTAAATCTTTAATTGCAGTGTACGTTTTATTGGGGTTTTTTTTGTTTGTTTTTTTTTTTTTAAATTTCATCCAGGCAAATATTTGATCTAGCTAGTTCCTATGAAAATTGGTTTACAATATCTACAAACATATCAAGGTAATGAAGCCCTGCAGTTTTATTTCATTCACTACAGGGAAGAGTTCTAAACATACTTTAGTATGTTGAATGATCTGAATTAATCCCAAGGATATGGCATATTTGTTTTCATTTTACTAGAAGGGATAAACTCTCTTAGGTAAATATCTCATTGACAAAAGTGGCCTAGAATAATACATAATGCGATACATCCTATTATGATAATGTGCTCCACAATTTGGTGCTCAGAGCACGATCGTTCAGAGCATTCTGATTTGGAGGTTGATTATATTCAGACTAGGTATTTTGGACTATAGTTTTCTGTGTTTATTTAGACTGTTTTGCATGATTAGTCATCTCAAACTAAAATTATACAGGCTATTCAGCTCTGCAAGTTGCCACAGCTGACAATATTTTCTTTATTTACA
Source organism: Cariama cristata (assembly GCF_000690535.1). Classification (NCBI taxonomy): domain Eukaryota; kingdom Metazoa; phylum Chordata; class Aves; order Cariamiformes; family Cariamidae; genus Cariama; species Cariama cristata. Next base: position 6,921 of record NW_009623712.1, read on the forward strand.
GTATGAAAAAGTTAGGTGACAAAAGTGTGTCTTGAGATATTTGAGGGCAGTTTACCCCTTCATGTCAGTGGGAATAGCAAACATGCACTCAAGGTAAGAAAACAGACACAGGTGTATGGTGCTGAACATAGGCCTGCATGTGCATTTTACGTTATAGTATGAGGTAAACATAGTCTAATTCCCTCTTACTAAATGCTCATAGCAGCAGTCTTAGTGCAGTTCTAAAGAAGGGAGGTGAAAAGTAATGCAAAGCAGTTTGACCCAGTGTGAAGAGCTAAATGCTTCCTGGGCTCTCCAGCTTTTGTTTTAAAGCTTATTCCAGCCACTAAGCTGAAATATGTGCCAAAGGATGGCAGGGCAGGTCTGTTCCCTAGTTGAGGAACAGCAATTATTTCTTCACAATCTGTACTATACTTAGTCCATAGAGGTCTTCATCCTCAGAAAAATAAACACCGGATACTAATAAAAATAATATGAGTGTGTGGCACCATATATATTTTTCTACCACGATGTTTATTTAAAGACCCAGTCTCTTTCTTCCTCTCTCTCACAAATAAGTATGCATATCTGTTTAGGGATGAGTTCATAATGCACATTAGGCTAGGGTCAGTTTCTGTGTTTTAGGAACCAAACCAGTTAATATTTACAGCACTAAAAGTCCCAAGGTTATGTAATCCTCATATCTTTTACTTGAGAATTTTTTTATTGAATTCTTTCTAGAACACTAACCCTAACCCACAAACCCAACGCTAACAACTGTTAACAATAACCCTAACCCCAACCTTAACCCTCAACATAACCCTAAACTCTAATCCCTAATCCTAATGTCTAAATCTAACACTAACCCTAATCCCTATCCAGAACCTGAAGCCTAACCCTAGAGCTAACTCTAACCTGAACCACAGAATCATACAATCATGGTTTGGTTGGAAGTGGCCTTGAAGATCACCTAGTTCCAACCCCCCTGCCATGAGCAGGGACACCTTCCACTAGACCAGGTTGATCAAAGTCCCATCAAACCTGGCCTTGAGTTCTTCCAGGGAGGGGCCATCCACAACTTCGCTGGGCAACCTCTTCCAGTGCCTCACCATGCTCACTGTGAAGAATCTCTTCCTAATATCTAGTTTAAATCTTCCCTCTTCCACTTAAAAGCTATTGCCTCTTGTCCTATCACTACATACCCTTGTAAAAAAGTCCCTCTCCAGCTTTCTTGTAGGCTCCTTTTGGGTACTGGTAAGCCCGTTGTAGGGGCCTCTCCTAACTCAAACCATAACCCTAAACCTAACCCCAACCCTAACTTTAACTCTAGCCCTGACCCTAGCCCTAAGCTAGTGATCTTAAGCAGTACCATACATACAGCAGATGAATGCACAGCAATTACCCTGTTCCCTAATGCAGACTGCAGTGGGATGAGACAAGTGCTCTATCAGGTATCAGGTATTGATACCTGACCATACCCATGGCAGTTGCTGACAAGTGGGAGTCGAATCATCAGCCAGGTGGGAAAGTGTAGGAATGGACTGAGTGTCAGTCATGTTCCTTCAGTTTACTTCTTCTCTTAGGGATTTTATATCTCATATCAGTGCCTTTCTCCATCTTAGAGGATGTCACTTTCTTACTTTATGCTGTTACTAACATTTACTGACATTTACTGAGAATAAACCCATTTACAACTTCTCTATGCTGATTCTAAAATAATTTTAAGCTGTTTTAATTTGAATTTGCTCTGCTGTCTACTTCCCATTCCTAATTTCTTCACTTCTCTTTTCCCTTTGGCCAGTACTTACTTCCTAATCTTACTTGTTCTCTTGTCAAAAGATTGCTCAGGCATAAAGATTAATTAACTGTTAGTAGGAAAAGAGAAAATAGCAACATTCTAATTGTTAATGGTAATGTACAAGACAATGAAAAATAATGAACAATCTCAATAAAAAATAATATTGTACCGATCGTTAAGAAAAGCTGTCTTAAAAGTTTCCTGACAGAGATACTTGGAGTATGTGCTCCAAACTGCAAGTTTTACTAATTTTTTCCATGCTGAATCTTGCTTTACATTTCAATCTTAAAATCACAATGCACTCTTCATCTGCCATGTCAGTCAGGCTGCATACATCAGCTTTATGAAGTTACTATGTGGCCTTATTTGAAGCAGTAAAACAGCTACTGCTGTCACTGAAACATCATAGCAAGACATCAATGCTCTTGGGGTAGAACTGGGTAGGGGGGATGAGGACTCCACTTTCCCCAATGTGAATTATTGTAAATAAGACATTCAGTGACTATTGAAATTCTGTCATATAAACTAAGAATAGCTAAGAAAATTATTTTCTTCCAAAAATGTTAGTAGATCACTTAACTTTGCATAAATCAATCCTGAAGTCTGATGCATCTGTTTTGACCTCTACTCCAAACTCACTAATCTTGCTTGAACTCCTCTTTCAGATTTAAAGATATGTTTTGTGTTCTTGAAAGCATTCACTTTTAACTGTATCAACTGTTTTTTAAAAAGATATTCGGCCTTCCAACAATCCTTTCCTTATTCATTTTTCCCCATGAAAGGAATGTTGGCTTACAAAGGACAGCATGAGATCTGGAGGTACTTGAGGCTCTTGAAAGAAAGCAAGAAAATTCATATCCAAAGCCTGCACTATGGAAATGGACTGAATCTGATGTCAGAGACAGTGATGTGTAGAAAAAGATCTCAGTTTCATGAGCAACAAGCTGAGAAAACCAAGATTTGGCTATTGACCTGTATACTAAAAGACTAGGAAAAAAAAGGGAAA